>NW_027286763.1:86868965-87018965 GCF_022747635.1 Hetaerina americana
TTCTACTTTGTTCTTCTTAAATAAATTCACAGTTCCCTCCTGAAAACCTAGCACATACACTGAACCCTTGCAATGAGCAACTCCAACATTCTTAGTCCAGAGTCTGCCATATTTACACTGTTTAATTCTGAATATTTTTGTAAACCTTTCATTTTTACGGCTAAGAATCAGGATTTATGTTTCCTGGTAAATCACAATATGATAAATGGATCATAACATACATAAGCGGGTACCTACTTGGTAAAACAGGTATGTCACAAAACAGGGTTACAGCTAATGTGGAGCTGACTGAAATTGCTTTGTCCTTTCTTTGTCCCTCCTGAGTTGGCCTCAGTGGTGACCAGATAGTCCTCATATGCTAATACTGAGGCCATGGGATCCTTTTCCCCACGGGTAGGATTTTCTTCACCACAAGCATGAATGTCTCGGTCACTGTTCCTTAAAAACCATAATTAAGTAGAATCCCATTAGGTAACAGTGGTAATAAAAGGAAATGATATTATTAACATGCTGTGTAATTTTAAGACAATCCATATGGATTATTAAGTTGATGAGACCTCACTCAAAAATATTCCATAAAAAGAAATTGCCCAATTGTGTAAAAAAAAACAGTAATTTATTCCAAGGTCAGTGCAACATCCTATGGCAATGTTATATCAAATTAATAGCTTTAAGCACAACTTTATGGAATTCATTTTAGAATGAAAAACAAGACCTAGATTTTGACACACGACATCATTTCCCAGTTGAAACCAGGAGATGATACACCTAGTCAAACTAAGGGCATACTTTAATATGTAAAGTAATTGTGGAATTAACAAGTTACTACTAAGAGTTCATTTCACAATGGTAATTTATAAACCAATATAAAATAATAAACCCATAAATGATATATGCACTTACCACAGTGACAAATGAAGAATTATAGCAGCAGAAAATAGAAGACTGGAAGTATTGGAAATATGGCACCACAGGAGATTGATGAAAAGCACATAGGTGGATCCAATATCTAATGAAGAGATTCTAAGAGAAGTTTAAGAAGGGAAAAGACTAAATGAAAATTCTGAAAGATAACCGAATACTTATTGAGACATGAGAGCCTGATGAAGATAGGCATTGAGGGATAGGTAAATGGTTCAGAGTAAGACCCCATTGAGATACATGAAACAGAGAATGACATATGCCAAAGAGAGTGAATATGTACATATGAAGACGTTAACCAAGGAGAGAATTAAAAGGCAAGCTGCTCCAAACCAATCTAGGGATTATTGATCAGCAAGGATTATGATGGGACAATAGGTGGGAAACTTTTGTTATCATAGACTAATCTGCCAATGTAAACTTTTGAAGATCACTGAAAAATAATACACACGTTGCAGATATTCGGAGATGTAAAAAACATGCTCAGCTTGAAGAAAATCTCAAATGACCTGACATTAGATTGCGAGGTCATTTCTGATACTGTCAAAAATTCATTAGGTTACACATGGAAATGCCAAAAATATTTTCAATTAATGCATACAACTTCCACAAGTAGTACCCATGTATACTCTACCACATCACAGAGTTAACCATCCCATCTGACCTGCATTTCAGCCTCATTAATATGAAATGCTCTACAAGGTTTCATAACATCTCTAATTTCCAAAAAAAAACATACAAACTGCATGTGAACACATTCGGTATGGTTGACATTCTATAGTTATTTTATCGTTAATTCCAACAATGTGGAGATTTCAGCAAATGCAATTCAAAGAATAAAAGAATTTGGGATTGAAGATATACCGCTGACAAATGAGACATGCAAATTGCATTACTGTTTCCGATACACTAAGATTCATCAGGGTCTATACAAATACATGCCTATGATTTTTGAGTGAATGGCAACTGATTCAGGATTACGATATTAAGGAAAGTAATATCCTCAATAGTGAATTTTTGCTACTTGATCCATCTTCAAGCCATGGCTAAGTGCACAGCCATCAAACGTTGTCATTTTCTGCTGAAATTTTTCATACATTTTGACAATGTTAAAATATTAAAAATTATTTCCAACCCACCTTAAATCTATCATAACTTCTCTTTACAGAAGTGTTAGACATGAGGACAAGGCAATTGCTCAGGGCCTGTCATTACTATTGGTCAGTCTCCTTGCCTTCATTCCAGGACCTATCCTCTTCGGAGCGATAATAGGTAAGCTTACATATAAACTTTTTCACCTTTGAATGTACATTGTATGAAATATTATGTATAATAAAAACTATTTATTGCTCTACCAACTCCATTACATTAATGTCAGTAATCAATACTACCAGTTTCAGCTGGCTGATAGCCATTTCAATAGACTAATTGATGGCATATTGATTTTTTAATCCTATTAACACCAAATTATGCGGTGATCATTTAATTACATATTTATTCAAGTAATCTGAAATGCGCAACCATAGTATTTCAGAGGAAAAATAAAACTGGGAAACTCTAAGATATGAAATAGAATCATAAGTAAGGCTGGAATTCCATTTATATCATTATTTAAATAATTAAAGCAATCATGCAAATATTTCTTAGCCAAGAAACAGTAAAAGATGATCCTGGACACCAAAAATGATCAGCCTCTAGCTGGTTGGATGTACACGACATTCCTACATTAGCACAATATGATGGATAACTATAAATAATGAAATTAGTTCAAGTTAATTTCACTTCCATGCAAACGCAGTCCATTAAAATTTGACTTCCTTTTTTTTTTGACCCATACATATTAAGTGGGATAAGTCAAGACTCAGTTTCAATTGGAACTATCCCCACATCTTTACCTGTGGTTGCCTTAGTTTCAAATAATAATGCTGAATGAAATTTTCAATTATGAGACTCAATGATTACATAAGAACTACAAATCACATAATAAGTAAATTCATATACAAGGTAAATAACTCTGGGTGTATGTACTACACCATTCGCTGGCATTATGTAACATATTATGTTCCTATTTTACTAACTATGTATGATAAATTCAACTTATGTGCAACCGAATGGAACCAAGTAATGATGAAATATCAAGAAAACATGCAATTTGCACAAACTAATTTGACATATAAATTGACATTCCAAGTATTCATATTCAGAATCCTTGAACTCTTCACCCAAGAATATACCGTATAATATAAATTAATGTGTGTAATCATAAATTTAAAATCAAGACTCCATTATTGTTCAAACATAGTAACAAAATAATAAGATTAAATAGAAGCAAATATGAATTTGAAGGTTAAAAAAAGAAGCATTTTCAGGGTCAGCAGCAATTGAAGTTTATCAACTCATTTTCACATGCTGCAGAATGAAAAAATTATTAATTTATCATAGATGGTCAGTTCTATTAACGTGATATGCTTCTAATGAACATAGTTACATACTGTGTATTTTACAGATAATGTGTGTTTAGTATGGGACACTTCATGCGGCACGAGAGGTAACTGCTGGCTGTACCATAAGGAGCAGTTCAGATTTTATCTGAACTCCACTGCTGCTTGTAAGTACATTACCAAATGACAAGTATTGAATTAAAGTCGACAATGACTCACTTCTGCAATCATGCACAAAATTAACTTTGTGCCAACTTCTAAAAATCCTTTCAACATTAACTATTTGCATACTATAAGAATACGCACACAAGGTTTTTCTAAGAAATTGGGCTTTTTGACTTCATCATCCTAAGTATTGAACTGAATTCACCATTCATAAAATATTTGAAATGCAAAATCTCCAAACTTGTTATCTGATCACTAACACATAATAGATTTTGTGACTGCATAAAAACAAACACTATTGGTAAAAAAAGCCAATAAAAATCCTAAAGATAACAAAAATTGAGAGTATCACTTTGAGCTATATGCATTAATCAATAAATAAATAAGGGCCAGGGAGACATACAAGTCAAGTTAGAATAAATTTGGATGTGAGAAATTAATATAAAACAGGGCAGAAATTCTACAAAATGGAAAGCTAACAAGCTAGAAATGCTTTTAGTATTTTTTTAACTTTTCAAAAGCCCCAATTTCACATCTGCTTCAATGGATTCATTGATGAACAAAACACTGTTTAAAAGTAATACACAGTGTAAATCAATTTTATAGGCTGATGCACAATCAAGGCCACATATAGCTGTATTAATTCAGGCCCTAAAAGTTTGTTCACCACAAGAATTAGGTATAAAATTGTTTCAGTTTATAATAAAAATACATGTGCATCTTAATCACTGAACATTAAAAATTCCACCAAGCATCCTAAAGGAGAGAAAGGCTTTTATGCCAAAATAATATCGCTATCTTTAATGCACCCTCTATTGAATTCAATTAAATGCTGATTCAAGCAAATTCCTACATTATTTTGGTAACCCTAAGTTCCATTTCATCTGGTACACCCAGTTAAGGGAAGCTTAAAGAGTGAATTTGAAAGCATACTCAACATCTATAATGGAATTATTTCTACAATATATAAATAGATATTTGTGTGTGTGTATATATATATATATATATATATATATATATATTGTGTGTGTGTACATATATACACGCAAACACAGACAACACAAAAGGAGCAGGTATACATGGAAAATGCCAGGTGACTCGGAAAGGTTTCAGTTAGATTATATTCTGGTTAGACACAGGTTCAGGAACAGTGTGATAAATTCGCACAGCTTCCCAAGAGCGGATGCGGACTCTGACCACAATTTAGTTGTCATGAAATGTAGCCTCCGTTTCAAAAAGATAAGGCAGGGGCGGCGGGTTAGGAAATGGAATGAAGATGCGTTAAATAGATTGACAAGGAAGGAGTACCAATAGACTGTAGAGAAAACCATGGAGGACAGTAAAGAGCTGAGTACTATCGAAGAAAAATGGGAATGTATCAAGAAAGGGTTGTCTAAAGCCGCAAAAGACACTATAGGAACCATTAACAGAAAAAAGACCAGGAAACCGTGGATCACAGATGAGATAATTGCAAAGATGGATGAGAGGAGAAAATTGAAGAATGTCAACACAGAGTTAAGCACAATGAAGTACAAAGAGTTAAATAATAAATTAAGGCGAGCAACAAATAAAGCAAAAGAAGCATGGTGGAAGGAGCAGTGCGAGGATATGGAAAACTTGCAGAGGAAGGGTGAAATTGGTGCACTCTACAGCAAGGTTAAATCACTATCGGGAAGTAAGAAGGGAAGATCTATGCTAACAGTTAGAGATAAGGCGGGTAAGATAATAGTTGACAATGGAAAGATCCAAGAGAGATGGAAGGAATATATATAAGAACTGTAGAGTAAAGAACTTGGGCCAACAAGGTTAGACATTGAAAAAGAATATGATGTAGAGGAAGATAGCTTAGGCCCAGGCATACTAGACGATGAGATAGAAAGGGCATTAAGGGAGATGAAACAAAACAAGGTCGTGGGGGTGGATAACATTCCTGCAGAACTACTAAAAGGTTTAGGGAAATGTGGGAGGAAGAGGCTATATGGGCTGATTTGTAGTATCTATGAGGAAGGAATCTGGCCGGCAGACTTTGTGAGATCAGTGTTAGTTCTTATTGCAAAAAGGTAAAGGCTACATCATGTGAGGACTACAGGGCAATAAGTTTGATATCCCACGCAGCTGAAGTTATTCTCAGGATCATCAGCAAAAGGATGGAGAGTAGGGCAAATGATTACTTGGGGAATGATCAGTTTGGGTTTAGGAAGTGGAGAGGTACGCATGATGCCATTGCAGTAATGAGATTATTAATCGAGAGGAATATAGAACACAACCAGGAGGTATTTGCCTGTTTCGCACTAAAACTAATGAGTATATTGCAGAAAATAGGAATAGATTGGAGAGAAAGGAGGCTAATCCGCAACCTGTACATGTCTCAGACTGCTCAGGTGCGAGTGGGGAACGGGGAGTCCGGTTGGGCAGTGTTAGGAAGAGGTGTAAGGCAGGGTTGCCCATTATCACCGTTGCTGTTCAACCCATATGTAGAGGAAATGATTAGAGGCATGGGAAGAACTGGAGGTAGGAATGAAAGAGGGCGGGGAATTCGTAAAATCAGGTTTGCTGATGACCAAGCTTTAGTTTGTCAGTCAGCCAAGGGGTTGCAAGCTTTGCTGAGTGAATGGTAAATTCAGTGTGAGAGTTATGGGATGAGAATCAATATTAATAAAACAAAGGTTGTGCGATTCTCTAGAAAGAAAAAGGCTAAGCTAAACATTTAAATAGGAGGGCAAAAACTAGAGCAGGTAGAACAGTTTACATATCTCGGAGGTGTTTTGGACCAACACGGTCATAGTAGGGACCTAAGGAGAAGAATTGCACTAGGTAAAGAGGCTTTCACAAGGAGGGAGTTGATGAGAGGGACGTTGAGTAAGGATATTAAGAAGAGACTCATAAAAACTTTGACATGGAGCGTAGCTATGCACGCCATGGAAACGTGGTCATTGAAGCAGGAGGATAGACATAGACTGGAGGCTTTTGAAATATGGGTGTGTAGAAGAATGGAGAAGGTGAAATGGACCAATAAGAAAACAAATGAGGAAGTACTTGATATTGTGGGCGAAGAGAAGGGTTTGTTGGGAGAAATCCTATGGAGGCAGAAATGTGGATGAAGGGGGTATTGACCGGCAGTGGGATGTTGAAGACTGTGAGAGTGGAGAATGTTAGGCAAACGAGGAAAGGGCAGGAACAGGAAAGGGGTGTTGGACAGGATGAAGTGAGAAAGAAAGTACTCAGAGATGAAGAGGGACCCGATGTAAAGGAGGTTGCTGGATTGTGTTTTGTTTTGAGTCACAAAATATTTATTTGGTAGTTGTGTCCATCCATAAACCTACCTTAACCGGTAGATTACCTTATGATAATATACACACACACATATATATATATATACACACACTCATATATATGTATATATATATATTCTTTCATTGCCCATTTAACTTACAAACACATTCTGAATAGAAATTAAACTTTTTATATTGCACAGAAAACCGTTGGACATCCATGACACTATATTTTCCACAATACAAAAACTATATGCTACCACCAAAACAAGGGAGGTCAGTTCAACACTTGATAGACTGGATTGAAACCTTTCAGAGGCCTGGCTTACAGGTTGCCAACTTGCTTGGCTTACTGCTAAGGTACAATGGATAAACTGCTGCTTTCAAATGAGTAAATGGTTTATAACTTCAGAATTCAATTCCAAAATCATAGCATTCAAACCCTTATGGGTTATATGAATGAGGTTAGAACTCAACTGGTATCAAGACCTGTATGGCTCTAAGACAATTTTTGCTTTCAGAATTATTTTCGCAGGGCACCTTAAACTTTTGAGAAATTTCTGAAATTATATATTTTGGCTTGATCTGGGAAAGTAGAGAGGAGTCACCTAGAATTGAACGTAAGACCATTCTATCAATAGCCAACCACTCTAGCCCCCAGGCCATTGTACGGTACAACTCCTTATGTCATACCATGAACCAAAGTGAGAAAAATTATAATAATGCATTACAGCTTAAATGCTGTAGTATTTAAATTTTGTTTTGACATTGGAGAGAAAGTTTCAAGACATATCCTACACAACAGAAAATATTGAATAAATACATTAACCAGTTTGGAGCATGACATACCATCGGAAACCTTAGAACTTAAGGTACCGAATAAAAAAGCAGTGGTAATGTTTACTTCCAAGCTGATTACCACAGAGATAGTTTTACAACTTAAACACACACAAACAACATAAGAATAAAATTCCTTGCCTACTATGGAATGACTTTAAATCATTAACCTGAAGCCCTGTGCACTGGTTTATCAGTATTTTCATAAAAGTAACAATGAAAATATCTTTTACAGTTTTCACAATGCTTGCTGTGATTTTGGATGCTGTTGTTTGCTATCTGGGCAAGAATTTAGAGTTTTATGAAGAAGAAAATGATGACGACACTGGTGCATCTAAGGTCACCAACAGAACTGAGGATCACTGAAAGGAAGAATACTGGGCACTTCAAACAACTAATGTTAAAATGTACAAGTGTAAATATTTTTCTATAAAAACTGTTTGATATTTTTTTATATTAAACGCACTTCATTTGTTTAAGTATGGCTCAATGGGAACATAGAAAAAATCAATCACGGCACAACTCCACATTGAAATAACTTTTCATATACTTGCAAGGAAAAGCAGTTTGCCTTGCTAGTGGATCTATAGAAAAAAGAATATCCTTAAAAATGAAATCTAATGATCCTCCACCAGTTTTTATTTCCATAAAACCTTAACATCAAATAATAAAGGTAATATATTTTCAATGTGAAAATAAATGAGAAAGGTACAATACTCACTTTCCGAGGTAATGCCTGAAAAATTCATATATAACAATGAAAACCTGAAATTTCAAATTTTTTGAGGAATTGATATAAACAGACCAGAATTTAGGCAAGTATAAAATGGCAGTAAAACTTACTTTATTCCCACTTAATCCAAAGCTAAATGTTAAGTGAACCCCTACCAGGCATTTGCAGGCTCTTAGACACAAATAACATTTTATCAACAATTAAATTCAAATATCTGCTCCCACGATTCACGAACATATCATTTCAAAACTTTCCTAAAGATATAAACAGCCATTAAGTTTTACTGTACAGCATACACGTGTTTATGCATCATGAAGGCATCACATTTCTGCAATATTATTATCTCTTTAAAACATTCCACCCTTAAAACACAGAACTTTTTTTTTCTAGGTTAACAGTCCATGCGAAATAATATTGGATAAAATACAAATGGATTCAGCACTGCTAAACCTATTTTGATTTTTTAATGAATTTCCTAAACAATAACATTAACCAATGTTTTTAATGTTATGCTTTTCTCTCAAGCTGAGGATATCTTATATCCATACCCATTTCAATCATAAAACTTCACATCTACCACTAAAATTCAAGTTGTTAACAAATGAGTGTCATTTAAATTTTAAGCATATACATGCTGTATACCTAACTGTAGAGTCAGTGTTTATGGATAGAGCTAAGCACCTCAAAATAGAGTTTGATGAACTAGAAAAAAGTTGAAAAGCATGAATCAACACCATTGTTTTTTAACATGGCAATACATAGTCTGGTGATCAAACTACATATATAGCTGCATTTTCTTCCCAATTGACTACTGTCAACTGCCAATCACCACATGGATCCTCACAGAGCCATGGCAAACTTGATTTATCTTTCACTGATGCTCTTTGTCACTTCAAGTTGACGAAAGACCAGTCGCCATGCCTAGATCCGAAAATATTAACAAAAAGGGCCACAAAGCAATACATTGTCAACTTGAAGGGCCTTAAATTCACGCAAAGTCAGAGTTGAAGTCCAGAGTTGCAAAGAAAATAATGAGTTGGGGAAAGATAATAAAAATTACATGAATAAATTACAGAAACAAAACAAAATTTATTCTCCTTTACACTGAAATGAAATGGATAAAAAATACTAAGGCATTGGGAAGATAATTTAAAATAACCAATAAAAATGGAGGTTTAGTTGAATTTATATGTCATTATATATACTTAATAAGTCTCATACCACAATTAGTGAAATATTCTTCACAAATTTCTAACAAAATATCTCACCATATCTGTACACTCAAAATTTCAACTACGAAACCTATAACTAGAAAGGTATAATGGGGAATAGTGCACAATGCTTTGATTCTCATGCTTTGCACTATGGCAAAAACGAAAAATGCACATTCCTTTGTCAATATTTCCATATTACACTGAGTTGAACATCCACAATTTATATTCTTGGCGGCAAGTTGTTGTAAAATATAAATAGAAATAAAGGGAAAACAGGGTCGAATTAATATCAAAACTGTCATGTCCTGTAATACAATGAGAGCAACTTAGGTAGATACTGCTTATGCCTTGGTAGCTGAGTGGCAGGTTTCTTTAAATACGGACTCATGAAGTGTCTAACTCCAAAATATTTACAGACTTAATCACTTTCAAGATTTCTCGGGTCAGCAACCGTCTTAACCAGGTAAAGACTGTTTTTCTATAACCATTCCTGAGTTTTCCTTTCAGGATTATCATAATACTAAACTTTCATGAAGACAGTCATTCTCAATCATCACACTTAGCTCCCATTAACTTTTACACAAAATATTTCTTAAGGAGCCAAATGTGTGAACTAATGATGAACACCTTTGTGCTACAGGATAAAAACTTATGTTCCTTCAAAAAATCAAGTTAACTAGGGATAGTCATTATTTTACATATAAAAATATAATACCCATATAATTTACGCATGCCACTCTGACAAATACACAAAACATAAACTGCTTTCTAATGCAACCAAAAGGTCAAGAAACATCTGGACAAATTAAATATCTATGCAAAATATAAAATAAGTATCAATCAGAATAAAACCTTTCACTATGACAAACGATGTAAAAATTCTTAAGTCACTAATGTCTTGAAAAGAAAGGCTCCAAAAAAACATGAGTGGAAAATGTATTCACATGAGGCATATGGAATATGAATATACTGCACTAGCTGCGCTTGAAAAAACTAGTGAGAACACCTTGGCGGCCAGTTGGTGGCGATATCTTCTTGCCCGCAGGTTTCTTCCCTTTGGCAGTGTCCTTACTCTTCCTTCCCTTACTGTCCTTTTTTTCCTCAACTGGTGAGTTCAAGTCATCTTTGTCCATGTCAGAACCCTCACTCTTTTTACTGGTTGCTTCACTATTATCTTTATCCGTATGGTTTAATTTACCATTGGGGATGACTTTCTCTTTTGATGACTTTGCTTCATCACCACTCTGGCTCGAGTCATCCGTACAACTCTCAAAAATATACTCCTTCTTGGTCACTGAAATATGATAAAATTGACAATGTAATTAGAAATCAAAGTTATAGAACAAATGTGGAAATTAAGTGACACCTACAATTGATGTAGCATATGCCAGCAATTTATGGAGGCCAGATTTTTGCTTGACAAAGATCTCAACAAAGAGGAGATTTAAGCCAAAAACATCATAAGTAAACAAAATCCTTCAAATGGATTATTAATTAAGTTGAATCATGCATGGCAAGAGCATTGATTTTAGGTTTTAGGAGATACACTATGAATTCCCACAATGACCTAGCATGTTAAAATAGGGTAAATTTTTAAACTGTTATTTCAGAAAAAACATGCACCTAAAATGGTATAATGCATGATGTTATGTTAGAGATGATTTAATGTTAAAAGGCAATAGATGACCAACACTTGTGGCTTTATCTACCCAGCAGATGCAGTCAGCCAAAACTTATTTTACCACTTCATCATTACTATTTGTGAATGGAACCATAATGTAGCTTCCAATTTAAAGGTAATACTGGAACACTTATAATACTGATGAGTATTCATTTAAAAAAATGTCATTCATAAATACATGTTCATGGACCAACTCCATGGCAACTAAGCTGGCACCACGGAACCAATTTGATTTGAAGATTAATCATAGCAGTCACTAAGCAGAAACATTGTATCTTAAGTGACCCATTATAGTTAAACTGACTGTCCCTATTCTCAGATGTTACACCTTAAATTTATATTATACTGCTTTCAAGGGTAGACTTTTTTCTCAGTCATTCATTATCTATTTTGATGATACTAATATAAAATTAATTTTTTGTTATTCACACGACTTTCCTTAGTGATATTGTGATAAAATGCAATTATACTATTATTACAAGAGGTACCCGAAAATAACCGGAATAGTGCTGCCATTGGTGGAACTTATGCATAACACATTTCTTTTGCAAGGTGAGCATAGTGTAAATCGTTCTGTACAAGCATTGTCATCTGGGAAGGTTATGTTCAGTCAAACCATTTTGTTTTGTGAAAGCAGTTTCACTTGCTCTTCGCTTTTCATCATGATGGATTCAAGTGAAACAGTGTGCAGGTGTGAAATTTTGCTTCCTGCTTGGGAAAAATGCCACTGTGATGTAAAAAACAGTTTGCAAGGATTGTGTTATGGGAAAAACTCATGTGTACCAATGGTGTTCTTGTTTCAAAGAAGCTGAAAAATCACTTGATGACATATTTCGTTCAGGACGTTCGTCAACTTCTAGAATTGACTAAAATGTTGAAAAAGTTCACGCAATCGTGCTTGAAGACCGACGACAGACTGTTGAAGATATTTGTAAATTATCTCGAATAACGTAGAGCTTGGTTAAGCGAATTTAGTTGGAAGATTTGCAGATGAAAAGGGTCACTGCAAAATTTGTGCCTTGGGTACTGACTGAACAGCAAAAAAAGAATCGAATTGAAACTTGCCTTGCATTGAAAGACCATCTCCAAACCAACCCAGATTTTTTTCCAAGGTATATTATTTTCCATTAGTGACAAATCAGGGTGCTATGGTTATGACCCCGAAACCAAACAACAGTCAAGCTAGTGGAAAACTTCATTGTTGCCTCAGCCATAGTTTTACTACCATGACAATGTACTGACTCATGCAGTAATTTCAGTACGCCAGTTTTTTAACCAAAAACAGCATGACTCCCTTGCCCCATACCCCTAACTTAACTGATCTTGCTCTGTGCTCTGTTTCTTTTTGTTTCCTTGAATGACGAGAGACAATGACGTGGAAGCACTAACGAAAAAAACCAGGCAGGAGCTGTTCATCATCAAAACAGATGCTTGAAAAAATTTTCCAGGAATGGAATCTATTGGACTAATGTATGAAGTGTTATGGAGAGAACAATTTTGAAGGTGATAAGGTTGTTTTGTAAAAAAATAAAATGCATAGCTTTAAAAAATATAATTCCATTTTTGGGTACCCACGTGTATTATTCTACCAGTTAATACAGGTTTTGATGGAAACAGCCTATGCAATGGTATCACAACCCATTTCATTGTCTCTCCTAACAAAACACAACCCAAGAGCCTACACTACAATAAGACCCACATTTCAAATGCCCCTATTCTTGCTTCAACGACCATGTTTCCACTGTACACCAAACCATACTCCACATCAAAGTTTTAATAAACCTTTTTTTAACATACATACACAACTTCCCCGTCATCGATTCTCTCCTCATTGTTAAAGCATCTTTGCTAAAAGCAATTCTTCATCCTGTGCCCCATTATTTTGAACATATTGGTCCAAAACACTTCTGAGGCATGTAAACTGTTCCACCTGCTCTAATTTATAAACTCCTATTTTAATATATAACTTAGCTTTCCTCTTTATTGAAAACTGTCATAATGGACATAAGCTATCCTCATCTATGCCACACTCTCTTTCTAGGCCTAAGCTGGCAGGCCAAATGTTTTTACCTTATAATTTCTCCACACATTCCTTTTATCTCTCATGAATCTTTCCTTGTTCCACTAATCATTTTCCTGACTCATCTTTGATTGCTAACATGGATTTTCTCATCTTACTTTCTTAGAGTGCCCTCACCCTCCTCTAAAGCACATCATTTTTACCCTTTCTTTGTAAATTTTCCATAATCTTCGCATTTTCCACCATTCTTCTTTTGCTGTTTGTTTCACACTTCAGTTTATTGTTTAACTCTTTATATTTCCTTCTACCTAATTCCGTACTTGCATTCTTCCAATTCCTCCTCTCATCTATTTATCTTATCATATAATCTGTGATTCATAATTTCCATGTCCTTATCCTTTTGTTTCATTTACAGCTTTTGATATCCCTTTTTTGATATGGCCCCATTTTTCTTATATAGTTCCCAGTTCTCCTTTCTTCACTCATTATTTTCATTACAGCATACTCCTTCCATGTCGTTCCGGTTAGTGCTTCTACATTTCATTTCCTAAACCATATTCCCCATTTTATCTTCTTGAATCGGATGCTACACTTCATAATTACTTGATGTGATCGGACTCCGCAACCACTCCCTGGAAACTGTGTGACTTGATTACGCAGTTCCTCAATCCATGGCTAACCAAAATACATACATGCATTCATGTTTAGTTTAATTGATACCTTCCAGAATCCCCTGGCATTTTCCATTTATATCTAAGCCTTTAGTGGTGCCTAAACCAAGTGCTGCTGATGATCAAACCCCATCTCCTACAGAACTCTACAGCTTTCTCCCAGCAGTCATTCCTTGTACCTGAATTGTAGTTTTCTACCTTACTATCATCTTTTCCTTCACCCAACACTAGGTTCAAATATCCCATCACAACCAAATGCTTCCTTCCTGGAACACCCATAATTATGTCCTCTAACTGATAGTATAACCTGCAGACTTCTTCGTCCCTATGATTGCTTGCTTGCCAGACCCAGTGGCGGCGGGGTAAAATTCTCACCTGCCAATCCAGAGGTCGTGGGTTCGATTCCCAACTAGGTGGGTTTTTCCTCCATCTAAAGCATGGATGTTAGTAATAGTCTTCTATTTATGTTTAATATTTAGGGGTTAGGTAGAAGAAGAGACTATATATTTGTATTCTCAATCTCATTCCAAAAAAAACATTAAATAAATATTGCATGGTGGCATGTAGAGCTGAACGATGACCAAGATCATTGGTTCCGATTTTACTTCTACTTGTAATATTCTATCCATTGCTTACTCCTATGTTGACTACACTTCTTCCTACCTTTTTACTAAATATTATGGCTACCCCTCGCCGGCTCTCATCCTCTCCACTGTATATTACTCTATCACTGCAGTAATTTCTGCTATCCTTCCACTCTGATCTAAAATATCTATATTGCTTCTCCCACTTCATATTTTCTAATTTCCCTGTCCTCAATCTCACCCTAATATTCCAACTCCCTATTCTTACTGGTTTGGATCTCTTTCATGCCTTCTGTGCTACTTCAGTCGATTATTCCTGGGAAGGATTTTGTCAAATTGTAAGATGATGACCACAGAGCCTTGCTCCTACTACTGCTGGGCATGATATATGGCTCAGCGGCCCTAATCCCATAGTTGCCCAGTCTCATACTCAAATTTCATTACATTATCATTTCATGGGGTTGTTTTTTGTTCACTTCCTTACAAGTGTATCTAACATGATGCCATAACTCAAATGGCTGCCCCATTAGGTTTAGATACCTTTGTAGCCACTCCACCGAGGAACAGACGCTGCATGGACTACCTCTGGTGCCTACCTTTGGCCAATCTGGCATAGATGACTCTACCAGGAGCAATGATGATTGCTCCTCCTAGTACAGCGCTAGGGATTATCAAACATTACCTTGTTTAATTATGCAGAACTCAATATTTAAAGAAATTCTGAGTTTTCAATTGTCCTAATGCAATTACACACAGAGTACATTTGCAGAATTCAATGTTTCATCCTACCAACTGAGAATGTCATCAGCAGGAGCTGACATTCTCAGTTAGTTAAACAGAATGTTGAGTTGAATCCATGCTGATTTCCGGGAATTACCGTCGCGTAGTTTAGTTGGTTGACAACTGTTTCGCCCCCAGTCCTGGAGGCGTCTTCAGGTTGAAGTGATGTGCGTTGCGTTTTGGCCGCTATATATAAGAGACGCTATATATAGATGACGCTGAGACGATCGGGGATTTGGTCCTTTGGCTTAGATATTATGTCGCTGATTTTTCTGGCTGTGGAGAACCTAGTGGTTATGTTATGCTTCCGTAGTAGCTTGCTTATCTTCTCAGCCGTTCCGGCGACATAGGGGATGGTAGCATATGCCGCTGGTTTTTCTTTTTCAGGTTTCTCCTCGCTCTGTTCCTTGGCCCGAATCCCCTCTTTCGTCAACTCCATTTCCTTTATGACGGTCCTTTTTCGGACCATGTGTTCTGGGTATCCATTTTTCCCCAGCGCAGAAACGAGGTAACTCCCCGATCTCATGCACGAAGGTGTATATGAGATAAAGTGCACGTGAGGGAAGTCATATATCGGTCAAACAGGGAGGTCCATCAGATGCAGGACCAAGGAGTACCAAAGAGCCACAGATAAGAAACAGTTCCGACTTTCGGCAATTGCCGAACATGCGTGGTCGGAACCTGGACACTCTATAAAGTTTGACCAGACTAAAGTGCTGGCTAGAGAAAGGCGATATTTTCCGTGACTCATCAGAGAAGCGGTGGAAATAATAAAAAATCCATACAATTTCAACCGTGAAGACGGCTACACCCTGACCTCCACTTGGAAAAGGGTGATTCCCACTCGCCGTCAAGAAAGAGCCAATCAGAGAGCTCCCGGCCAGCCAGCGTCTCCTATATATAGCGGCCAAAACGCAACGCACATCACTTCGACCTGAAGACGCTTCCAGGACTGGGGGCGAAACAGTTGTCAACCAACTAAACTATGCGACGGTAATTCCCGGAAATCAGCATGGATTCATCAGATAGACGGCACGGAAGCCTAAGGATTAAGAATGTTGAGTTATGCACATATGCTCAATAAACAGAATCCCAAAAATAATATTGAATAAAATCAAAGATCGATATTAAAACCTTCAATCAAGGATAAAAAATCTTGTTTTGGAAAAATTCTCAATAATGACTAGCTATGAAATCCTTGTTATAGCCATTACTTTCAATAAGGTTTCACATTATTGAATTCATAGAAAATTATATTTGCTGTTGTTCACCTAACATCTTCCTTTCTATTGAAAAACTGTTTTCAATTATTGTTCAAATTGTTGTATCCATAGATATTTCTAACTAGCAGTAAACATCTCAATGGTCCAAGTTGCTTCTAATGCTAGTATAGCCATCGCTACACCTAAGCTTAGATGCTTGTACTATTATTGGCCTATCACATTTGTAGCAACGTTTGCCATAATTTTTCAGGCATATTTCAAGTGACTCTGTACATGTTGAAAAATCTGCAAACATTCAACATTAAAAGAGATATTAACAAATTTTGGCCACAAAATATGCATCACTAATCCACCACCATAGTTATTAACCTGAATGACAGTTTGATAAGTGAGGGTAGATCTAAGTACTAAGGCCAATGGTATGTGAAATTTACACATGTGGGTAGGAGAGGCTAGTTCCTTTCCCTGTGCCACCTATGGTTTCCCAGGAAGATCTGGTACCCAAAGAATGACACAATTTGGGTGATCCTGAGGGTGCTCACAGGTGTGTTAGTAGTCCACCGCTCTACCCCCTGGACTATCATGTCTCCTTGCATCACCTACGTTGACCAAATCTTAGAATTTATCTCCAAGAATGAAGATCATGACACTCGCCAAATACCATGACCAATTTGGCATATATTATAAGGTTGTCGATTTCAAAAGGTAGAGCTCTGCCTGCTTCACCCTATGTAAGATTTCATTATTTACCAATGTGGAGGGTATGAAAAATTCATGACCGGTAAGTGGGGTGGCTCATCATTTAATGGATTCCAGTTCCTGATAGCCCTGATTTTTGCTACGCACACAACCTATTCCAAGTTTTTCTCCAGAGTGCTAGGAATCTGATTGAGTATTTAATTTATGGAATATCTATCATCCCTTTGCATTCCACTGGTATCAACAAAATTAGTGCAGCTATAATTTTAGTTTATGACAAGGGATGTAAATCTGTAACTGTCTCTACCAAACACAAACTGGCTTCGCAAAGAAAAGGAAGGTCTATACTTCACAATTTCATGCTTTACTACGTGGAATTGTTTGATATCCATAATAAAAGTGTTTGTAATTTTCCACAGACTTAAGTCTGTAGAAAATTATTAACTCTCTTAAAATAAATGTTGTCCTCATTGGGAATCCCTTATTCTCATATGACATTCCTAATTTACAAATCTAATTTCTGAATTTTTCAAAAAAGTCGACCCCTTCCTTCATTTTCCAATGAACTTTTGAAGAAATTGATTATTCCAATATTTCTGAGTGGCAACCCAGGGAAGCATATGGAAAATTTCAACCACACCATGTCCACACAATGGTCTTCAAGACACCTCCAGATGAATGCTCTAAATAGATTTGGTTCATGAATAATACCAATTAATACAGTTCAAATGAGATTGGAACAATGCAAAATGCATTAAACAAAATCACCGACTTATAAATTTTCATTACAATTTAACATGTAGCACTTGTGACACAGGGGAAAAAAATCAGAATATGAATAAACTAAGGTTTTCAATTACTTAAAGCAAAGCACAGTGTATACTCAAAACTTAATGAACTTCCATGGAATTGCATGGAGATCTAGGATCCATCCTGTCACCATTTTACAGTAATTTCAATGAAACTAACCAAGTTATCATTTTTATGATTAGAATGGACAGCAAATTCCAATTATAATACCTTACCTCTCCAGATTAGACCAAATAATTCCTTGACTTCATATGATTGAGGTCAGAAACACAGCACAATTAGGCATTATGGTACCTACTTTGTTTTGCCTACTCCATTGCAAAATGAATAGGGAAAATTTTTAGAATTAAAAAACAAAGGGTGCTTCTTTAAGTTATCAACACAAGAGACCATCAACAAAGTACTTTCAAAGGGCGGTTTACCAGAATAATGGCACACAATTGCCAAGAGGTAGACAATAATATTAAAAATCCTTTTGTTTGATAATAAGTAATGATTGGTCTTGCAATGGAGCCCAATGAACATCCAAACTCATTTTCATTGCACTAACCTATGAATCCCTGATCATCTGAAAATGTTCTATTGACAAGAACTCGCTTTCTCATCCTCTTCTTTGCTGCAGGACCACCCTGGGATTCCTGGGGTGTGGCAGGTATTATGTCCTCATCATCACTCACTGCCTCTTTCATAGACTTCTTTACAGTTGATGGAATTGGTGACTCAGGCTCTCCTACTTCCATTTCTGCATGAAAAGTATTTTATAGAAAATTGAAATGATCTTCATTGACAGAAGACTAATAATTACTACTTTTAAAACATCAAAAACTACTTGAATGAGCAGCCCTTGTTCAACAGTTAACCCTAATATTTTGTCACATATCTTTTATTTATAGCAAAGAGGTCTACTAATCTACCTAATTTTGGTAAATTTTTGGGTAAAATTAAATGACAATGAATCATGAAATCCTCACAATACAGGTGCCTGTAGATGCCAAATTACAAAAAATAATGAAAATGATTTACAGTTAGATGTTGTAATTTGGAGTATTCTGATGATTGAGCAAACATGAAATCTTTTTCGTGGTTATTTCTGCTCTCATACAACATGCTATTTGATGGATATCAATATTAACAGAAATATTCAAAAGTGACAGTCAACAGTTTTATGATATGTCATTTTGTACAAATATGTATGTAGGTTATATTTGATTTTCTTGAAAAATTATGAACCAATACAAAACTTAACAAATTTTTCAAAAGGTATGCACACACAATTTCCATTGTAACTGAAATTCTTATCATAACAAAATAACAAATACCAAACTTTTCTTGTCAGAGGCAACCTCAACATGAAAATAGCGTGAAGATGCATGCACACCATAGATAGAAATTCATATTTTCTCCTGCCCCTCAATTATAAAAAACCATAAACACAGTTATCAACCCAGTGGTCGGTTTGGTAGGTGATGGTAGAGTTCAACCAGCACTAAGCCTGCCGGTATATGAAATTCAAACATCAGGGTAGGGGGGACAGTTCCTTTCCGTACCGGCCAAGGTTTCCCAGAATCATCTGTGACCCAAAACATCACACAGCTTCGGTGGAGCAGATGTTGCACAAAGAGGCTCACGTAGGAATCGAACCCGGGCCCTCTGGTCAGTAATCCAATGCTCTACCCCTGGACTACCGCGACCCACCAATTATAAAATAGGGTTTTTATTCCACTTAACACGAATATGCTTACAAAAATAAAATACACTAGAAAATTAAACGCAAATGATCAGCTTGTTTATTTCGGCTGCAAATGTGTTACCTTACATGTTGGAAGTCGCCATGATAAGTAGCACTTGTAAAATAAAACATTGTTACATGACTAGCAATGATTAAAACCTAGTATTATTCACCCATGGCTTCCCACCCAGAGGGCCTGGGTTCAAATCCCGGCGGTGTTGAACATTTTTCAGATGTATCTCGATCCCTACTTGAGGTGCTTTGTGGAGGGCACTTTGAGTGAGTACGCCGTCCATCGGATGGGACGTTAAGCTGCGGACCCCTTGGCGCATTTCGTAAAGAGTAGGCTAATGCCAACGCCGGGTTTCTCTCCACACTTCATTCTTTCCTGTCCATCCCCAATGACGCAAATGACCTCAGATGTCCGTCGCCTTCCCTAAATACTACTACTTATTCACCCATATAGCTGAGCTATTGAATTATAGAAGAAAACTTACCTTCATCCTCACTACTGCCTTCACTGGATGACATCATCTTTATTCTCCGCCGCTTCTTGATCGCTAGTGGAGACTCCTCTTCTCCATCTGAATGCTTGGCTCTCTTCTTTTTCCTCTCCCTTGTGGCTTTTGTCTTTGCAGCCTTTGCTTTAACTTTGGTCTTCACAGGGGACTCACTTCTTTCCTCTTCACTCGTCACTTCCTTTGTCAACAAGCCCTTCCTTACATCTTCATCTTCACTGGCAAACGGATCTTCATCTTCGACTACAATCACCTTCTTGGGCTCTTCAACCTTTTTAGGCTCTTTCTTTTTCGGCTTTGGTGCTGGAGGTCGCTCAGCCTGCTTGGCAAATAATGAGGCAATTCCATTTACCTTTTTCCCTGAAGGCTTCTTGATTTCACTGCTCTTTGGATTCCCCTTTAATGAAATAAATTCTAAATAAACGACAGAAAATTCAGGCATGCAATGGAAATGGGACAAATAAAAATTGCTATAAGAAAGGAATTTATTAAAAAACAAATGAACAATGCATGAATTCATGTTGTTATCATAATCAATTTCTTCGTGGAAAAAATATGAGGAATTAAAAGTAATAAATATTTAGACTATATTCACATCATTTTTTTCACCATTAGAGTGAGAGCAAAAGGTAAATCTTGCTTTGATTGATTGTGCTCCAATTTCATAATCAAATTTATGACTAATTTTAATCACACTACACAACTCATAGGAAAAATCAAGGTTTTATTAGAACATAAATTTCAGCTAGAGGTAAATGAGAAATAGAGATTCAGAATTATTGTTGTGACTTAATTTTACATCGCGAGCAAAATTAATATTTTTCATAAAACATGCCATTAATATTAGAGAGATAAACAAGCCACAATCCAAATGAATTCTAGTATGCTATCTTAGGACAAAAATATGGCATATTCGAGAACCAGAGGAATGCTTAGACCGAGTCTACAAAAATATATATGCCTCATAGCTTTACAGCAGAAAGAGTACCTTTACTTGAAAAATTTTTCTCACACATATTTCATACACATAGTGTACCGTTAAGAAGCTATGTTGAAAGAAGGCACACAAGGTAAGTATGTCACACGAAATACAATGAATAGAAAGAAGAATACCATTTTCTCACTCTTCTGGTACCGACTGACCACATAAATTGGACAAAACAAATAATTTTTCATGAAAGCATATTTGCAACTCTTTCAAGTTAGTATTCGGTAAAATTATTATAACCAAAACAAAAATATCCCATAGATCTCATGTGGTGTCACCAAAACCAATCATGCAATTACTGTTATAAGAGGTTTGTTAGTGAAAAAGCTATAACGTCTTCAGCTTCAGTTATTCAGACAATGTAACACCTAAGATGCAAGAGCTAATTCCTTGCCAAATGCAGTCAAACTTACATTTTCATTCTCAGTTTCAGACTTCTTACTTAATGCCTTTCCACCCTGGGCAGCAGCAAACATTCCAGCAATTCCTTTAGGGCCATCCTTTTTTCCTTTTCCAATAGTAAGTGATGCCTCTCCATTCACTTTACCACCTTTCTGATTATCAACCTTACATGTAGATGAATCTGTTGACGGTTTCAGACTATTTTTATCCAAAAGAGCATTATCTTTAACATTGCCTCTTGCTGATGCTGCTGGAGCAAGAAAATCAGCAGCACGGGGTACAGCATCCTCACATTTCACGGAACTTCTGCCACTAAAATTAAGTTACAACATCTCAATTCAAGGTACCTTTCAGCAACAAAACATCTACTGATGTAAGACTTAAAATAAGAAAAAAAAACAATGCCAAGTTGGTGCAATATGAATGGAAGTGTGATATTACCTCTTCCCTTGAAGGATTTCATCTCCATTTGCTTTGTCAACAATGTACAGAACATTTAAATCTTTCAAGGATGACTTTTGAATGCTATACACATGTTCAGAAACAACTTTCTGGAGTTGTGATTTCACTTTCCCAACATCTTTTTCTTTCACCAAACACACTTGATATGATTTTCCTTCATCAGCGTTTTTGACAGGTCCAGACAAGAAATATATAACTTCAAAATTCAAAGGGTTTTCTTTTGACTTTTCTTTGTCAAGGAAGGAATACAATAACCTGAGACAGAAAAAAATTATTTAGTACATTTGACAGGTGAAATTTATAATGTGCATGTTTCTCTACTTCAGCACTAATGAGTTAATAAATTACAATAAAAAGATATTTCAAAATAATACACGAGTGATTCCAAGTCAACCAATATGATACAAAGAGTGACATTTTAAAATGATTTAAATTAAATATTTCTTACTAAGGAATGTAAATTGTAAGACTCTGTGCCTACTTTATTAGATCATATTAGAATAATGCTCATTGTTACAGTACCTATACCGCTAACAATATTAGTTTGAAAGAAGTTTTTAAGGAAAATTACCTTAAAGGTATATACGAAAGCATGGGGAGTATCTTACATAAAGCCCTCCTTCCACCCATAAATAAATACACATTTAATTTTGTTTTCATTGGTATTCAACCAGTTAGGGTAGGTTTTGGATGACCGGAGCCTAAAAAATTGTAAAAAAATACATTTACCTGCCTCTCCTAAAAAAAATACTAACTCAAACTGGGAAATACAGTATGCCCCTGTTCAATTCCGCATACTTCTTTCCTGCCTTCACTCCATCCCACATGCCCACTTTATTCCTTCCCCATCCTCATTTGCCCATGTTCTCCCCTCTTATCAGTCTTCAACGTCCCATCACCAACCAAAATGCCCAATCCATCTTTCCTGCCTCCTTTTCTCTTCTCCCGACTATCCTCTCCCCTCCCTTACTATGCCAACTTCATCGTTTGTTTTCCTTCAGTCCACTTCACCTTTCCCATCTTTCTTCACACCCACACTTCAAAGGCTTCCAATCTATGCCTATTATCCTACTTTAATGACAATGTTTCAACACCATACAAAACCATGCTCCAAATCAAAGTTTGAACGAGGCTTTTCTTAACATCCTTACTCAGCATCCCTGTCATCAATTCCCTCCTCCTTGTGAAAGCTCCTATGCCTAATGCAATATTTACCTTGTCCCTATCACTCGGGCCCTAAACACAAACGAGATATGTTAAATGTTCCACCTGCTCCAGTTTTTCCCTTTCTATTTTAACGTTTAGCTTATCCTTTTTCTTTCTGGAAAACTGCATAACCTTTGTTGTTCTTACATTTGTTATCAGCCAATTTGCATTGCAGGGACTTCCCAATGCTCCAGCCCTAACCCCTAGAGTGACACTGAACTTAAGCTGACCATCAGCAAACCTGATTTTACGGATTTTCCACAGGCTTTCATCCCTGCATCCAGTTTTCCCATGCCTCTTTCACCATGTCCTCCACGTATACGCTAAAAAGTGCAAGTGATATGAGCGAGACTATTAAAATCTATAATATAATAAAACAATATCTTTTCTCAAAGAAATTGATTGGTTTTCCAACACCATTTACCGGAAAATTAAATTATCAGTTTGTTGATTTGTAATCAATTCAATGGATGATGATTGTACTTCTAGAAATTGATGTCAGAAACTCCTTAGCATTTCCTCATTGATTTTTAAATAATCTTTAACAGAAATTTGCTGTTTATTATTCTCTATAACACACATTATTAACAATATAGATTTTATAATGATGAGTAATATTCCTAATTTGGGGCACAGCTCGGAAATCTATTGTTAATACACAAATATCTGAATAGTCACCATGTGACACAATGCGCCACACCAAACATTTCCATTAGGAAATTCCGTAGGTGCAAATTAAAATAACATAAGGCTTTGAGAAAGCTTTGATCTCAAGTAGAAAAAGTTACAATGATTCACAATAAATACCAAATGTATTTTGTATTGTATGTAGCTTTAAGTATTGAGTAGATACGATTACTGAATATGTCATTAGATTATATGCAATTAATCACTACACAGATTTTCTTTGCATTTAATACAATGCAACAAAGAATGATTAAGTTATCAAGTCTTTGTGAAGATTCTCTCCGATATCCACCATTGGTGATTGGTTGAAATATTTAATAATCATTAATTTACATAAAGCGCTCGGCAACAAATAACAACCGTTGAAAACTAAATTTAAAATAGTGATATTCTACTCAACTGTTTAGCTGTATTAACGTGAACGTTCCACTTCTGGCTAACCCATTTGTACGTCACCTGGCCAAAAAAAATCAGACGCATAATTTTAATTGCATTTCCAAACCAATGCCAGATATTAATTATTCTAGCGTTCAGCACTTACGGTGTTCTCACAGGAAACAACATAACTCTCTAGCTCATCAAGAATATTTTCAGGGCAAGTCCCCATCTTTTCCCGCGTGAGTCGACAAATGAACGAAGGTGAACGAGTTCTATCGATTGGCTTCGGTCGGAAACGTCGAAAAACAAATAAAATCGATTGCAAACACTATGGCGTGCCACCGTCTGTCCAACTGAAGATTGTGATTATTTATTCCTTGTATGTTATGTCTAGTCATTGTCACTGAAAAATAATGGATTCAATAGTTGGAGATGAAGCCATAATAGCGACGAACGACAATGCTTCAGAGTGCAAACGATGTGCTGTGCAGATTGGTTATTGGCAAGATAAGTATATAAATCATTTTGTTCGCCATGCTGAGCGCAAACCTCCTGAAATTAATCGTGGATATTATGCTAGAATAAAAGGAGTTGAGCGTTTAATTCGGCAGTTTCTACAGGTGAGTTTATACTTGGGGTACTGAGGTTCACCTACTAAATTGCCCCGTGTGGGCAATTATTTCAATGTAAGTTTAACTAACAGCGAATTTTGCTTCAGAAATGTGGTAATAACGCCCAGATAATCAGCATAGGGGCGGGATTCGATACCTTGTATTGGAGAATGAAGGACGAAGGGCTCGAATTTGGTAATTTCGTGGAAATGGACTTCCCCACAGTCACTTCAAGGAAGTGTCATTTAATTAAGAAAAGCAAAGTTCTGCTGGAGAAACTACACACTGAAGGTTAGTTTTCAGTTTCATTTTTACTTCGTACCAATTTTCCCCGTCCGTATGCTGTTTTAATTGGCATCTGCTTTACTTTGTTGCGCGTTCGCAAATTTCATTCTAGCTTAGTCGTATTTAGTAAAATAATTTTGACTATTATGTCAAATATTAAGTGATATTACATGGAAAATAATCTAGGATCATTTAGGGCGAAATCTGTACTCTCGTTAACTGCTGCAATGGTGCATTATATATTTTTTTCCTGCAGGAAAAAACTGTGAATGTGAGTCAATTTAAATTTACGATTGTACAAATGTAATTAAGGTACACAACATCTAATTTTGTGGCTAGCAATAAGTGTCGTGCTCTGTAGCTATGATGGTAGGCCTCTTAGGGATGATGGAATTCGCTCATGAGTGCAAATAGAATAAACCTACTGTGCGCATATCACATCGTCCTAAAAGTGCTATCCTATATTTTTAAGTCATACTTATGAAATTCACAATGAGGTTGGAATTACATTACTGACTCTACAAAAGTATTAGGGAGGTTAGCCGTTCTACGGCATTTTTCTTGATACTGGAGCTAGAATTTTTAATATCATACTCATGCTGAGAAAAACAAAAATATTTTTCTTAATATTTAGTGGCAATGTTTCTTCCTTCATTTAGATTGCCAAAAAATCTTAATGACACCTTGAATAAAGTTTTTTTCTTGGTGATCTCATTGCCTTTATTCTCTCTCTGATGGTTTATTTTTCTACATAATTATGTTCACAATATGTACTGTATGTTGTGTTCATCATTTATTTTCAGTTGAAAGTATTTAATTTTCTATTATTTAAATAATACAGTAATCTAATTTTTATTTATTTTCTTTAGCATTTGTTTCAAATACTACCTTCTTGCCTAATTTATTTATATGTTATTTGTGCTCATTCAATGTAATAATACAGCTTCCTTGTAGGCCTGCAGGGCTATTATGGAAGTCAAGGCAATAGCAATGCTCAAACCATAATTCAATTTGGTTTCTCCTGAATTTATGACCTACTGCAGTTACATATACCAAGGTGGTTACTAAAGACTGGGATATAGACCAGACCGTAATGGTCTAAATGAAAATACATGCTACAATTGTATCGGAGGAAGACAATTTAATTAATTAAATTACAAGTATCATCAAAATGATTTGTAAAACATTTTAGGTAAGGTTCGCTTCAAAATATATTTTTTAATAAATTGAATAATGGAACATAGCTTTAGAATGCTCTCAGCATTATAAATCCTCAAAATTAAAATCAAATATGGGGATTCTTTGCTCTATGTTGGCAATGTAATGGTTATTATGTGTTGCTAAAAAGTTAATTGTTTGCCCAGAGTAAATTTTGGGGTCCTAAAACATATTGATATATAAGGTGGGAGAACTCCTTCCCCTCCACAGTCTGTATCTATGACACTGTTTGTTAATGACCATTATGGTAACAGAAAAGATGATATTTTCACTAGTGAAATGTGAAGCATTTTCTTATCATTCTATAATGCATACATCGTTTGCAACCGTCCTACTTGCACAATTCTACCCCTTCTCCTCCCATTCTGCATTCCTAGCCTCCTCCTTGCCTCAATCATGTTTCCTGAACATATTTTGCATGTAGGAGATTGGATATTCATTTAAGAGGTAAAATGACATTTCCTATTTTGTCATTCCTATCATCCACTGGCTTAAAAGACTAAATTTGTGCAGGTTAGTTTTCGAGGTAACTGAGATGCTGTTGAATATTTTTAAATTATATACTCAGCAAATGAAAGTTTTCTATGAGACTGTTAGTAGACTATTACAGCATGTAGATATGACATACCTTGCTTGTAACTGTGTGCATGATGTAACAAGAGTTTTGCTAAATGTTTTCTAGGTTTAGAAATACCATGCATACTATGTTTCTCCGGGTGATAGAGTTACTATGGTTATCATTCCGGATATTAAGTCGACAACTAATGGAATACATAATTCACATGTTGCATGGACGATGGTTTTTGCTTTGCCTTACATTCTCAAGCTAAATTGTAGCCTGTCACAGTTTATGTCACCATAAGTTCAGAGCTGCTAGAATAGACTCAATAGGCTCAACGATACATCCTGAGATTTGTAAATGGAGAATTACAGGTTTTGTCAGCTGTAGTGGCGGAGCAAAAATTTCAAGTAGATCAAAGTCAGGCTAAGAAGATCCATGATAGCCCTTTAGAAAATATCCCGTTTAGATAAATTTTTTTTAGATTTCTTGAATAGCTAATGGCACAAATATCAGGAAAATGTCGGGCTAGTCTGCTATCAGACAGTCAGATTGACATGGTCACCTCATACTTATATCAAGGGCACTTATGTGGATGTTAAATCTTGATCTTGGTCAATTTATTAGCTTTTGATGTAGCTTCTGTTAATTTTTATGTAAGAAACTACATGAAGTTTTGGCGCTACACAAATCATACAGATTCATTTCTAAACTGAAATTTCTCTTATACTGTGTTTACTTACAAAATTTAAGACCTCACAAGCATGCAGACTGGATTTTTAAGGCTCCAACTGTCCATTGAACATTTATTGGTTAATAGATATTGCATTATTATTAGTTGAATAGTATAGTAATACCCATTCATTAAAGTTCAAGTCCATAGTGATGATACAATATATATTGATAATATCTATGCAGGCTACAGGAACAAAATGCTGAGACTTGGTTACTTTGATTATTTTCTTATAATTTCATCTGTTTCTCACATATTCAGTATTTTGTGTGCAAAAAGTAATGGTGTTTGCAAAATGTGACTTTTGCCATAATAGCCCTTACAAATTCTTTTATGCCTTGCCTTCGACATCAACTGTTAGACTTGATGGTTGATGTAAACATGCATTTTATTCCATTGTTACTAATCAACAGATGGTGAAGTGAGGTTCAGCTCAACTGATCTGCATGGAAGTGGTTACCACCTTGTCGGGGGAGATTTGCGTTCACTGCCAGAAGTTCGAAGCAAATTGGGTGCTGGAGGCGAGTGTGGTTTAGACCCATCGCTTCCTACACTCTTTTTAGCTGAGTGCGTTCTCGTGTATGTTGATGCTGCATCAACAGGCCGTCTTCTTGATTGGATATCGTCCACCTTCAGCTCAGTATTTTTTGTCAACTATGAACAGGTGAGCCAAATGCCTCTGGCATTCATCTACTGCTTGGCATTGTCCTGGTAAATTCTGGATTTTGCTGTAGCAAAAATCCTGAACCAATGTAAGGTGTCATGTAATTGAATGAGAGCCCCTGAAAATCGCATGCATAAGCCCATCCCCATAGGCTAGTAAATGTTGCATTGATTTTGTTTAAATAACTGTTATAATAAATCTCAGTGGAGCGTTATGAGTGCACACAAGTGGGCCCTTTTGTATTTTAACTTGTTTTTGAAAAAGTTTAGGTTTAGATTTATTTTTAAGTTGAAAATTGAGTAAGTAATAAGAGTCCATAATACTTTGTGAAGAAATTGCTATTCAACTCTTTTATTCTCATCTCTACTATTCTCATGGTGGTAAAAGGCGTGTGAATTCAGGGAAATCTTAAGTCATTCGTCAAAATTCATATAGTCAGAGAATTTAATAGAAAGGTGAAAATTCCAATAAAAGAATATTTTTGTGATAAAATACTACATGCATTCCTAACTTCATATAAAATGACTGGACCTTAGTCTTTGAGTATGTTTTAATCTCTTAACTCTCGTCATAGGGCAAAATATTATGTGGATTCTGAAAGCTATGCATGTACAATATATACCAGGTACAAAATCATCTATGTCAAATTTACTTTACTGGCTTATATTTAGAGGTAGCCTTGTAAAAAAGCTGAAGTAGTCATTTTTTCAACTTTCTGGGACTAAGCATTAAAAACTCTTGTTTGTTCAAGTGAACAAAAACTTCACCATAAGTGAAGGAGGCCATAGCAAATACTGCCAGTGCTTGATTAATATTAATTTGGGTCATGAAACTTATAAATGCATGTATAAAACATTTTTTGGAAAAAATAACTGGAGCAACAGCTGCATAAAACTATTCAAAGGGACTTGTTTTGGAGTTGTTTTGGGGCCATCTATATATCACCAAATATTGTATCAGGAATGAGGTTAACATAATGTAAAGGAAATAAATTAACATTCTCCATTTTACAGATTTTATTAATGATCTTAGCTATGACAGCAAAATAAAGTATACCAGCAGGTTGAATTTGTTATAGTTGAATTAAATTGGCCGTGCATTAATTAGAAATGATATGAAAATCAGTAGGAAGATAATTAAAATCAAAGTCTGCAGGAGAGAAATGAGGAAGGAATAGGGTGTGGTACAAGCAGAAAAATATGAAATCTTTCAGTTAAAATACATCCAATAAAGCAGACGAGACTGGGCAGCAGGTGCAAAATACACGTCTCAAAAAACATTTATGATGAAGCTGCTACTATTGTACTCCAAAGTAGATGGGTGCAAATATGGTGTGAAGTTATTGGTCAAAGCTCAGAAGCACATGCATTTTTAAAAGGTTCCTGTTGTCAGATTGAAACAAGTAAGTGAAAAATACTCAGGGAAGCACATAAAAGCTCTACTGTTGTTGGTTTTCATGGGGTATTCAGCTCTGAGAAATTTCTTGGGAAATACCCTTTAGGTGAAAACCTGAAGCATAGACTTCTATGGAACAGTGATGTGGGTCATTGGGGAAGTGGAGAAAATACACCACCACAATCTGTCACATGTGGCAGATGCAAAATATCAAATCAACAGGTAAAATCAGGACCTGTATGGAAGAAGAAAAAGTAGTTTTGTTACGATGTAGAAAAGGGCCTGCTGGCATGGTAGTTGGTGAATAGAGCTGTAGACTTTTGAGCAGAGGGCCCAGGTTCGAATCCAGGTGATCTCTGACCACCCTCAGCTTCCAACTGAGCACCCAAGCTGTATGACTTTTCGAGTGGTACCAGAACTTCCAGAGAAACACCAAGCAGTGCAGGGAAAAGCATTACCATTCCCTGTGTGAATTTCACATACTTGTCGATTTATATCCATATTAAAAAGACCTGGTACTTTTCCACAGATTTTCATTTTGAGGTACAACGTGTCTCACCGACTTGCAGCATCATCATGTACAGATTTATTAAACAACAGTGCGAGAATATATACGCTCAGTACAGTGTGGGGGCAGGGAGGGCTGGAGAGGGGAGAGGGAGGTTGAGTGCATTGAGGGGTTGGTTTGACCAATTCCAGGACAGTTTCTCAGAAAGGAGTGGGGATGAGGATGGAAACAATTGCTCAAAACAAAGTGTCAAGTTGGGGTTAGCTAGGTGCCTTCGTACCTTATAATAAAAATCTGTGGAAAACTACCAAGTCTTTTAATATGGATATGAAATACTTCCACAAAGTGAAATCTGTAAGAGTAGAATAAACTTTTAGATTTAGTATGAGGTGAGCTGTAGCTTCACCTATCAAACCAGCCTTTGAGCTGCTAGCTGCTGTTGTTGTAATCCTGAAGAGAAGAATTGATTGGTTGGATACAGCTGGGTAAATACATTTTTTTAGGAATTGAAGTGTTAAAAATTATTAGAAAAAAACTCGTATAGAAGTATGAGGAACAAATTTATAATTGGGGACTAAAAAGGGGGTTGCAAGTTAGAAGAGCTATCAGAACAAAAATACCAATGGATTCGGAAAAGAATAAATAAGTGAAAATGGCACAAATGACTGCTCTGTTAATTGGATGATCTCACCTTGCTAACCTGAAATGCAAAGCATATTTACTCGCAATACATTTTAAAAAACACTAGTTTCATTGTAAAAGTACACCCCTTTTTGGAAAAATTCTTCTGGTAAATAGCACATTGTCTGCAAGGCTCTATCCACATGTAATAAGTATATACCTAAATAGATTATTACTATTGTTGCCAAGTACTGAAGGTGTTGCTTGATAGAGCAGCAGCACTTAAACTTCATAGTAATGCCTTCTTTAAGAAAATGAAATTTTCCTGAACCAGCTAAAACACACAATTTGTGAGTTAGATGATGGTTATTCATCAGTTTCATCTCCTAAATAAAGGAAGGCTTTATACTCAAGTGAACCCTTTTGATAGATTTGCCATTTATATTGGAATTTAATACTCATTTCATCTAAAATATCCAGTTCTCCTGTTGTCTACTATTTGAAAGACTGTTATTCTATAACCCTCATAATGATTTAATCCAGTGCATCTCTTTTAACATTTTATCATTTATGAATTTGATTGAAGTGTTTATTATGACTTTGAGAAAGTAGATTTTTCGTTTAGGGAAATGGAAATATGCATAGTACTTCAATATTGCGCATGAAAGAAAAATGTTTTGCTGTATTGTCTAATATGCTTTCTAATATTCTCTTCCAATTAGCTTAATATAGGAGATAAATTCGGTGAAGTAATGCAGCGTAACCTACGTTCTCGCGGCTGTAGCTTGGCTGGAATAGAAGCTTGCCTAAGCAAGGAAGGCCAAGAGCAAAGGTTGGCTATTGGTTTTTTTTATTCCTCTCTTTGTTGATGAGTTGAATGGATTCTAAGTGATACGTTTCAATTAAGAATGAATGATTTTTTATATAATTGCAGCGCAGTATCAATTCAGTGTTCTTTTTAAACATATAAATTCCATAAAGAAATTTTGATGCATTCTTCAGAAAAAGAATGCATTGTTATAATGAGGTAGCATTGATATAAAGAATAGGTAGTGGCTCTTTCTATTATAGAGTAAACAAATCACTTGGTAATGTTCCACAACAATTTATTGATGACTGATTGTGGTTTCAGAAGGTAACTGTCATTATCAAGGTACAAATAAATATCTGTAATACAAAACTGTAGAAACGGTGTCTGTCCATCTCCAGGCAGGCATTTTCTCCATGTTTAATGGGACCTTAAATCAGTGATCCTAATGAACTTGCAATGGGATCCCCTTTGTCCCCCATTTCGACCAATATTGTATGGACCATTTAGGGTGTACTATTTTTTAGTCAAACCATCCCCTTTTGAATAATTCAAATACTGGTTCCAATAGGAGTACTAAAACACTAAACCATTGGTGCAAGTTATCGTTCATGAGTAAGCACAAGTATAGGCTAATCAGAATTATACCTAAGAGCCAAGTTAATATTTCCTTTTATAATCCTGTAACAGTGGGGAAGTTATTTATTAACAACAAAGACAATTTTGATATTTTGGATAAAAGTGGTTTATGCATTTTAAATTGTAGTGTGTTTACTGCTAGCTATATTGATCAAACTGGTAGGGATTTTAGGACAAGAGTAAAAGAACATAAAAAATTTTAATAATGGCCTTTTGTCCTCTAAATGTTGCTAAGCATTTATTGGTATGTTTGCAAAGGGGTAATGTTATTCATGATATATTACACTCAGAATGTAAATGACAGAAATTAGATTTTTTTGGAAATATTTGGAATTATTAGTTTTCAAAATGAACTACAATCAAATGACCCTATATTTCCTGTTCATCCCCTCTTAATTTTATTTTTTCCCACCTAAGAGTGGAGATGATTCACAGTCACAGCAAAAATATTAACTTTAGCCTTCCTTTTTGGAAAATTATTTTCTATCCACCATCCTACTCCTCTAAGTCATCCACCTGTGCGTTATCCCCTCCCTCACCTTTTAACCCTATACAAACAATGGGTATGTTAAAGGTGCAATCCAAATTTTTTGGAGTTACGCTAAAAATCTGAAGTACTTAATGTTAGGATTCGTGACTCCTATCACCTTCAGAGTAGTCTTTCTGTACTCAAATGCACCAATATCATCAATTTTTCCACTGTTCAAACATTTTTTGGAAGATCATTGTAACCACTGCTCCAGCACATTGCGTGTTGTATTTTCTTAAAGCAGTAACCCTTAATCTTCATATCAGGAAATAGTTCAAAGTCATATAACTGTGGGTGGGTACATTATCATGATGCTTGAGAAAAGTTCACATTCCAGACCTCTGGGTGTTTTCTTCAAATATCCTCACAAAAGTGTCATCGAAAGAGAATGCCATATCAACTGTCTGCCACTTCCGGAGAAAATCTCAATGAGTAATTCCCTTCATTTTGAAGAAAACAATGATTATGCTCTTTACATTGTCCTTCAACTTTTTGCATTTTTAAGTCTCTGTGAATTGAGACTCTTTCACAGTGGTAATTCTTTCTTTTCTGGATTGTGACAGTACAGCCAGCTTTCATCACCATTAATGACTGAGGACAAAAATCTTTCATCTTCAGAAGGAAGTTCTTTCAGTCCATTGCAAACATCAGTGCGTTACTGCTTTTGGTTAAATGTCGACAGGAGCAGAAAAAATTTTGACATAATTCATGCCTGATTGTTCCATTAAAATTTGCTAGCAATTGCCCGGCTCAGTGCAAATTTTATCAGAAATGCTTAGGATTACCAATTACATTATCCATTATTGATTCATGGGACTTAAGTATGATAGGCAGGCATAGTTTCATTGGAAGGTCATTTGGACCACTCATTGTCTTCCACCAATGTTCAGTCACCCTTAAATCATGAAAACCTCTCAAAAATTTGAATATTTCTCAAGACTGTCCTGAAATACTTTCCAAGTCATTTCTTGAGCTTCAGTCATACTTTTCCCCAGTTTAAAACAAATTTCATATGCATGTGAGACACTTTTATTTTTTTTATCCATTGAAAAATTTTCAGAGAGGGAAATTTGTCAATCACACAAAATTATGTATAGAAAAAGCTGAATTAGATAATTAAAGTGAAATGTGTCACTTAGCATTGTTATGGATGTGCCAACTACCTTTTTATTGGAAAGAGTTGAAGGCATTTGGAGTCTTAGTGTTAATCTGGGAACTTATGGATCTCACACCAGTTATTTTTGCATTGATATTGCAGTTACCTGTTGAAACCATGGCTGGTTGTTAATATATTGGTGTGAATCATTAAAAAATGATTTGAATTCCATGAAGTAACACTGTATATTATAGCTCAAATTATTGTCTTTACATCTGACTGTTAGGTGCCCCTGCTGGTTATGTGCATAAAATCTCTCTCAACGATTGTTCATGCTCATTTCGTTAATCCTTCCCTGTGACAATTCTTTTAGTTAGATGTGATTATTTAAATTAGAGTTTTAAATGAATATATATTTTTTCATGAGGTTAAGCAAAAAATTTGTGTTTGAAACTGTTTTCCACATGAAAATATGGATGCCTTGTGTTCTTAGTGTCTACTATGCAGTAGGAAGTGTTAAGTATTATAATTATTTTACTTCTGTAACACTTAGCTCAGTGTTCTACTCTGTGTAGAGTTTTGATTTTTCTCTCTTTCCATCTGCCTATAGATTTACTAGCCATGGATGGGAGGGGTCAAAATGCTGGGACATGATAGAAGTCTATAATTCCTTGCCACAAAGTGATATGAAACGCGTTGAAGCACTTGAATTCTTAGATGAGAGAGAACTTCTGCTACAGTTATTCCAGCACTATTGTATCAGTATTGCATGGAGGGAGGCTCCAGAATCAAGATTTGAACTATCAAGCATTGACATCCATTAATGGGATCCATTGAGCTCAAAATGGCTGCACAAATTGAGATGTTTCCATGTAATTCATGCATAGTTTGTGCTTGCCATTATGTTTTTTTGTAAACTATGCCAAATCAGCACTTGCGCAAGGAACTATGCCAAAAATCCCAAATGTTTCTGTAATTTATCTTTTATGCCTTTAAGGCAGGATATATTACATTTCAACTTCTTTATGTATAAATATCACTTTTAATTGATCAAGATGGTAATACATACAGTGTTGTAACATGAATGTTGTATATTGTTGTTTATAAAAGTGAGCTTATTTTGTCTCAACCCAGAGGGCTGATGTGATAATGGCAACTTCAAGTTGGGTAGCGTTAAGGTGGAGAAATATTACTGCCTACTCCCATGTACATTGTTGGATATGGTGTTTTAATCTTATAATACATATTTGTATGCTTTATGACTGTTTTTCTTGTATGCCATTGCTGCTAACCTTGTGAAACAAACTGATTTAATTCAGTAGAACCAGATTTTCATCTGGTACTGTTTCTCCGTCACAATTAATACCATAAACAGTTGTAAAATAGTTCTGTTCAATATCTATACCTCATAACTTGAATTCCATGCATCATAAATTCAATAAAGGAAAAGTCTATTGATCCACCACCTTTTTAATTATTTATTTAAAAACAAAAAAATGAACTATTAAAACCGACAAAATTATTTTTTTCCTTGAGTCATGGCCTTTAAGTCCAGAACATGTCTGCGTTCATGAAAGTACACATGTTGCAATTATGCTCTTCCACTTCAATTTTCTCAATAATGTTCTCCGACTTTTATGAGAAATTTTTTATGCCATTAATTCAAAAGCCACGTGAACTTCAAGTGCAACACTAATGCAGAACTAGCTGTAAAAATTTTTCATAATTTGAGAGAGACTATTATTTCCATACCTATCTCAAAGGGAATGGCATTAAGGTTATCTATATGTTATTTCTGAGATAACACAAAAATTAATACAGTCTGCAGACAAGTGATTTTAGGCAAAAAAAGTTGACAGTAAGGCACCCAAGGGTTGGTTTGATAGGCGAGGGTAGAGCTCTCCTTGTGCTAAGGAAGCCGTATCAAGATTGTTATGAGTGCATCAATTACAATGCTTATACAACCTAATGCATGAGAAATTCACACAGAGGAGAGGGTCCAGTTACTTTCCGTGTGCTACCTCCAGTTTTGTAGTATGGTCTCTGGTACATAGAAAATCACGACTGATGAAACTGAGGGTGTCCACAGTCACCGATGAATCAAACCTAGACCATCTGGTCAGCAGCTGTATTCCCACTGGGCTGCTCATTGTTGGGTATAGCTAGCTACATAAAATTTTTGCTTTTTGGAAAGAGTGAGCTAAGCATGAATTATATCTAACTATACATCAATTTATATGGTTGAATATTATTATCAATAGTGTCCTTCATTCATTGTTCATTAATTCTTTAATGAATAAATTTTTGTCTAATTGTCAGGTTCATATTTAGGTCAAAAGTCAGTTTTATTTTGTAAATAAAATTACATTCCCAACTAGGCAAACGAGTATATTCTTAAACTTGGTCTATCAGAGAGTAGCTCTCTAGATTGTACCAACAATAAGCATGGAATGAAGGGCATGTTCCATTTCCAGAAAGTATACCTTTAAAATTAAAAACAATGGAAATGATAAAGGGTTGGAAGTACGCATTGGACTTGCATATTGTTCAATGCTGGTGATAGTCAACAGGTATTTAATCAGTAAATTCCATTTCCAAATAATGTTGATGCCATTATCGAACGTTTTTGATGCACAAATAATAATTTCCTAATGTTGATTTTTGTGAGAATTCAAAATGAGTAGCTAAGTCATCATTGCAATCACTTTCATCTCCCCCTTTTTTTCTTTAACTTCTCTTAACCATCTAGGCCTTGAGACTGGTGCACAGTGATACTTCTATATGTCAGGAATTACAATTAATATAACAAGTGCATACTTAAGTTCATCGCAGGATGAAATGAGAATACATAGATGGTCCACGCTTCGCTTTGCCCCAGAAGGAGAAGAAAAACAGTGCAAGAGTTTAAGTATTTGAATGAAACATCAGGGGCACAATGAAATTTGATCAAAATTCTGTAACACCTGCCTTTCAACTCGTGCTTATGGAGAAAAGAAGAAATACTGTGTGTGTGCCAAAAAATAAACAGTTAATTGAGATTGTGCCGACATAGAATCTGAATTTATTTACTCATTAGACCTTTAATTCTATCTTTCACAGAATTAAATAACAAAAAGCGAAACCATTGCAGCTAAGTGAATACATTCCTCCAACATTCCGATTTTCTCAAACATTCGTGTTGAGAAAGTTAATCATTCTTCATAAAATCATATGTTAGGTCAAAAATTTGCAATTCATTTGTTTTGTTTTAAGAATTTTGCTTAACCTCCAGAGTAGGTTACACCATGGATTTCTTCATCTTATCTTTAAATTTTGCTTCATGGAGCAAAACTAATGGCAATTCATCAAGTATGGACTTTAATTAAATTTTAATTGTCGCCTTGCTGTGTCGAATGGGTGGATGTCATTATAACTAATAATTAACACAATATTAAGAACTTCATCAAAACTGCATCCATATCTATCGCTTAAAGGCAAGGAGGAAAATAACTATTAGGCAGAGGGTAAGAGTAATAGAGTTGAAATATAAAAATAAACACTTTATTCAGGAAAACAATTAAAGTTTAAAGTTCCCCACATTTCTGAATTATTGTGTCCCTACGAACTTGAAACACATGCACTTACCAATTATTGCATAACTGGGTTCTTTTTCACGAATATTTTTGTAAATTTTCTCATGTAAAATTTCACAGTACTTGCTGAGACTTTTGCATCCTGCTATTATACATATTATAATGTTGTCAAAATTTGTTAAAAGGTAACATTCTATTGCATGTAAGTACATGGTCATAATTTTAACAACTTCTCAAGCCATAATTTAAAATTTCTAATGTTTAGGCTATCATATAAGTCTGAGAGCCAAGACAGATGAATTTTCAAATACTCAGAATTTTCAAATCATGTTTTCATTTTTGTAATAATAAGTAGCGATGATATTATGTACATACATTCAAAATTCTAAAAGTTAACATTCAAAAAGTCTTTCAAAGAAAAAATTAACAGGAAATATGCACTGTAAAGTGGAACATAATTTAAGACTTTAAAAAAATTGTACAAATATACAAGGCATAATACTCTTACAAGCCAATAAATGGCACACATATTTTAGGACTTTCCACATACTGCCACAGGTTTGGCAACAGTGCTTACTATTTAAACATTTTCAGCCACTAACATAGGGCATTTAGTTATCTCTGCATAAAATCACAGACTCCAATTCCAATGCAAATCTTCATCATCATTTTTAGTCATGACAATTCCTTACTCAGACAGAGAGAGTGAGTAGAGACCACAGGACATGTAGCACTCAAGTCACACTAAACATTTACAAGTAAAATTACATTAGATGTTGTGGCAGTTTTAGATAGAATTTGCAAATTGACAGATAAAAATGCATATGGCCAAAAAAGGATACCAAGTCAATAGAAATAAATTTTAAGAATTCATCCATAAATTAAATTTTGATATGCACAACATCAGTCCACATTGAAAATTTTGCGTCATTCAGAAAATTGAAAGAGTGAAAACTAATCTAATAGTGCATTTTAATGGTGCACTGGAAGTTCTCTAAGAAAGTCATAGTCTAAGTATTACTCAGTCAAAGGAAAAGGTCATTTCCATGGCATTGTTAGGAGTAAGGTTTTACTTCTTGCATTGTTGGCATTTTGTAAGTCAAAGCCCTTCTCTTCAGGGGCATTTTTGACCTTTTACAAGTTCAAAGGATTTCCTTGAACCATACCTCCTGCTTCGCACATATTCTTGGATATTAAACTGAGCTTGGAGAAATTCTCTAGATGGGTTCCAGATGTCAGCTGGCCAAGATTGAGTTTCACTCTCTCAGATGCCTATGAAATATAAAAGTTTTCCTTGTTCATTTTATTCTATTCCTTACTTAATAATTTTAGCAATCATCACAAATATTATCTGTTGAATTTCTTGTGTGCACCCCTTATACACTTGAGAAGCTTTCCTACAAGTATCATTATAAATTGCCATTCACAGGTTTTTAGGGAAACTCAAAATCATTTTGTACGAATGAATATTTATTTTATAACCAACAATAGAAAGTTAAATGCCCGAGAAAGTCTAGAAAGCTGTGTGATCTTGGTAGTAACAACACTTTGCTGTATAATGACAAAGCATGGACGGCAAATTATTTCTCATTATTAATTGAATGATTATATGAGTGGCAATTATTTTAAGAATGGTATTACCTGTAGTATACTTCATTTTCATTTGATATTACAATTTATTGGGATAACGGAAAATATCAGAGAATTTTTGTAATTAAGATAGCAAAAGTAATAATTTTTAAGTATGACAGTGCATGAATCACATCTTATTTCTCTTCATTTAATAAATAACTATTTAAGCATCAGTTTTAAATTTGCACTATTATATGCACTGCATTTCATATTTATGGAAGATCATTCACATAAAATACTGTGAGATTACAATCACATGGGTTGGCTAGTTATTGATGTTCATGAGCAATAAATAAACGTGACTGAAGTCACCATGAAGAGATAAATCTGAGGTAAAGAGATTATAAAACAAAAACTAATTAATTCTCAATTATATTATAAAAAATGATATGGAGAAGTACTAATAAAATTCTTTGCTGTTTGTTCATGCCGCGACCAGAGTGAAAATCATTAGGAGACATGTTTCAGCAAGTGCATAAAAATAGCAAATTTTGCAAAAGTTTATCTCTAGTCTGATCAAAACTGTTCTTAATAATTAAAAATGTATTATGAATGTATCAACAGATAATCAAAATGCGTAGGTAAAATATTATACATCTGAATTCAAGAATGAATTAATATTTTTTGCATTCTAGCATACATTATGAAATCCTGCAAGCCTTGGGACAAATACATAATTCCTGTAAGTTATGAAATGTATAAGTACACTTAATACCAAAATAACTTTACTATGATAATCACTGATCTAAAAACTTCAGATATTGATCACCACACATTTTTTTAACACAGTAATGAAAGTTGGCATACCAAATTTTAAAAATAATATTGAATAGCCATTAATACTGAAGCATTCATTTACCTGAACATTTTATTTTGCCTTAATTATGACTAGAATAATTAATCAACATTAATGTTTCCCTAATGTCCTGCACACATTAGATTCTCATGCCATAAGAATAGGAAAAATTACAGCGTGGTTGTATGCCACAAACAGTGTTCCACACATTATAACTGCGATAACTCACCTCATTACACCAAACAGATGCAATAAGCTGTTCATGGTGAGCTGATGGAATATTTTCAGTCAGTGATTTTGTGGCCCGTGACAACACTACAACCATTGCATAGGTATCAATGGCAGCGGCAGCCAAACGGTTGAGAAGGAACTGTTCCTCTACGACACCCCTGCCATACTTGACTAAAACATTCTCCACTGCAACACCAAAAGCCTCTATGCTCTGCAATAAAAATAGCATATTTTCATTAACTATTTTAACAACATCAGTCAAAAAAGTAATGTAAATAATAACTTATGAATAATAATATATTTATTTGTCCAGTAGACAGTGTGCTGCATTGAAAACACATGACAGGTGTACAGGACACTCCATGCCAGGGGCATAGGAATTAAATCACATTCGAGTCCCAAAAAGAACTTATTATCATAAAGATTATCTGGCAAACAAGGCCTCTGTACAGGTAAGAAGTGCTTATGCTCATATTCTCATTAATAATTATAAAATACTTTGATTACAATTGCTTTATCTTTGCCATTTGATCATTCATTGCTATTTAAAGCCAGAAATTATGCTACTGGGCATACTCTTTACTCAACATAAATGTTCAAAACTAAGGTTTGGTTTTAAACAGTCTGACCTGTCATCTACCTCCAATATTACTCAGGAAGCCACATGACTGGTTGTGATTACAGTTATTTGGCCTGACCTTCAGATTGCATTCTACCAGAGTATCATCAGATTATTTTCCTTTCTCCAGGAGTTTAACTTGTGCATGGTATGTTTTTAATCAAGCCGCACTTTTCCTTCCAAGAAAGTCGTACTAAATCGGTTTTCAACAAAGAGTGAAATATGTAAGGCTAAATCTTCCAGTACTGATGGTGGTATTCTCTCAGGCCAAGGAGATTTGTTCCTTTTTACTGTAGCTTTTATTCTCTAGTTGTTGAATTGACTTTACATTTTCCTAATTGGTTCTTACTCATCCTAACTGTAAATACTTCACTTTATTCCTCTAATTTATGATGACTTAAGTGTAGTTCAGGCTTGGCTATGTGAGATATGAAGGGTAATGTTCAATTGTTCCATTGGCTTTATGGTTACCATATTAAAATTGATTTATTGTTTCTAGAGTAACCATGAATTAATAATATTACTAATTGACTACATTACCAATAATACTTAAAATATAGGTCATGAAAAGATTATATTGCGATTTTAATCTTGACTCACCATAATTAAGGACATTTTTAAGTGTTTGGAAAGTACACATTATTCATCAATGGTACAATTCAACACCAAATAATATTTAATTTATAAATGTCAGAAATTAGTTATAAAACTTGCACATTAACCTTATTTAATTATGAAAAATGCAAAATAGCTTTTTGGTTGCTCAGTAGTATTCAACAGAGATCACTCTTACTTCATACTAAGAAATGCTTGAACAATTTGTTGAACATATTTAAATCAAGGTCCATTCACAATGAGAAACTCTTAAATATGGGTGTTTCAACATACTTCTCAAATTACAAAAGCATGCATGATATTTCCCAAAAAGAAAACAAATTCTGTTAATTATAAGTTTTGCACAAATACTTTAGTATTCCTCCATATTAAAACGTTTTTTATCCATTTTTCCAACACCATCTATAAGAGTCTACATCAAACATCCTCAATAATAACCAATTTTTTTCAAAATCTAGCTACGAAAACTTCACATGGACAAAGTAATCGAAATCCCCTCTATATTTATAGATGCTCAGGTGAAATTTTGTGGTGAAATTTTGTGAGCAATTAAAGCTATTTAACAGGAAGGCAGAACCACCTTAAGTGTTTGCCTTACATCCAATTCCAAGGGAAACATGTCCTCCTGTACTTCTAATGCATACTACCTTGATCAAAAAGTTCCCGGAATAACCACCGTGTGGCGCTCCCATCGTTCCGATTTGAGTTCTGTTTTTTTTGTTAAATTGGTACATCTGTTGTTGATATTCCCTTTAAATCTTAGTGTCATAACTTGACATTTGCAAAAGTTACGGTCGGTTTTCGGTATGTCCATCAGTGCTTCCTGCGATTTTTCCATTACTTCCTCTCGGCTGCTAAAACGCGTTCCCCGTAATGGTTTTTTAACTCGATTGAACAGAAAGAAGTCACAGGGAGCCAAATCAGGTGAATTCGGTGGCTGTTGGATGGTATTTGTTGCATTTTTCGTCAAAAAATTACGAATAATGATAGCACTGTGCAACGGTGCGTTATCATATCAAAATCCACGAGTTTTCTGCCCACATTTCTGGTCTCTTTTGGCGAATTGCTTCACGCAAACGTCTCATAACGCCCAAATAATACTCTTTGTTTACTGTCTGGCCTTCTGGCAAAAATTCATGATGCACTACACCGTTGTAATCCATGAAAACCGTCAGCATTGCCTTCTTTTTTGACTGAAAACGACGTGGTTTTTTTGGTCTCGGCTCATTTGGTGAAAGCCATTCACTTGCCTGATGTCTGGATTGCGTGTCGTACTCATAAACCCACGTCTCGTCTCCAGTAATGATCCTTTTGATGAATGTGGGATCGGATTCAGCCTCGCAAATCATGTCTTTTGCGACGTCAACACGGTCTCTTTTTTGCATGAAATTGAGGTCTTTTGGCACCAACTTTGCTGCTACACGACGGAAACCCAAATCATTAACCACAATGTCTTGGGCGGATCCATAGGCAATGTTCAAGTCCTCCGCTATTTCTCTGATGGTTAATTTGCGGTTATTGACCAACATTTCTTTTACTTTATCAATTTTTTCACCGACTTTCGATGTCGATGGTCTGCCACTGCGTTCATCATCTTCGATTGACTCACGACCACTTCTGAACCGCTCGTGCCACTGGTAAACGACCGTTTTTTTTAGAGAATCGTTGCCGAAACACTTTTCCAACATTTCCAACGTCCGTGCGCCACTAAATCCGTTTTTTACGCAAAATTTAATACAAGTTCGTTGTTGCAAATTTAAATCCATTTCTGCAATTGTAAAAAATCGCCAACACACACAGAGATAGATGTACTCTTGGCTACGTAACTTTTGCAAATGTCAAGTTATGACACTAAGATTTAAAGGGAATATCAACAACAGATGTACCAATTTAACAAAAAAAACAGAACTCAAATCGGAACGATGGGAGCGCCACACGGTGGTTATTCCGGGAACTTTTTGTTCAAGGTAGTATGGTCGAAACATCTTTGGGATGCTGAAGTAATCTGTTGAATATTTTACTCAGACATTATCATATAGCAAAGAGGAATAATGTTTTGGTTCATGAATTGGTCAGAGTATCTTTCTCTCGGTTTCTGACTTCAGTGCTTCATTATTAGATGCAGTTTTATTCCAGAAAAAATGCATCCTTCTATCCTATCAAGACCTCTTATTTGCCAGTACCAGGGATTTTTTTTAGTGCCATTTTGAGTTTTCGAGAAAAAGAACTTATAAATTCCAAGGCACAGTATTACTGAAAAACATTACACTTACATGAATTTTCAACATGTTCCTTAAGGTTAGTAGCTTGAAATCTTGAGAATATATCTTTTAAACTCCTACCTTCAACAAGAGTAACCTCAAACTCCTTGAGGTTGTATTATCAAATAGTTCACCTTTTGATTTTACATAATGTCCATTGTTGTTTTAAGTTTGACAGAAATGGATCGGTGCAAACAGACTCCAATCATTTCGATAATAGCCTGTTTGGGTTTGCATTACAGTTTCATCAGGGTCAACATAAAAGATACACCAAGTATTCATACAAAATAATGCAATTACCTGGTCTATTTTTTTAACTCCAGCATTCATGGAGTGGTTGGAGGCCATATAGCATGATTATAGGTTCCAATATTCTCCATAAATGTAGCAGATATCACCCGAATTAAGGGGAGTTTTATAATCTGATGATGATTACACTCATGCTGAGTTTAAAAGAAATACCATGTAAATCAGAATGGGTTTCTAGTTTGGTTAATACTCCTCAAGTGGGAAGTATATGTACCAGATATCATTTTTTCCTCTATAATTCTACACATCACACTTTTTGATGTTTCATTATGGCAACAAAATTCATTTCTTTGCTATCACCCAACCAGTTACCAACAAGCACTAGTGCTCTCGACCAAAAAATAATTTTGTGTTTACCACCCTTCTATTGGTATGTTTTTCACTGCAATGTAGCCAATGAATATGCCACAGTGAAGTGAAGAGTGTTGTGCCACATACCAATAAAAGATTGGGATATACTCCGAGTTATTTTTAGCAATGGATATCCATAATTTCCACAAAGTTACACCTGATCCCATTAAGTCAATAAGTTCTGGTGTAGTTAAAGCAAATTACTTATGCATTTGATCTACCAATTACAAAGACACCTTCACAGAAATTTATAAAGTTACATGTTTGAATCCGAAATCAAAAGCATCTTCTGTCCAGGTGTTGAGGTTCACCAGCAGAAATAGCATCATCTAATCGCATACAAAAATTAAGTACATACCTTAGCAGCAAGGGCTGCAGATGAGGACAGGCTAGGATGGACGAATTCAGCAAGAGAGGGAGGACTGGCAAGGCCAACTGACCTCAAACCACGTTTGGTGGCCTCCTCTAAAATGAGACCTAAATTGGCAGTGGGGTTCTTGAAAGCCTTCTGTAGCTCTCGCAGGTGGCCTCCAGCAAACTGGATACCTATCAAATGAGTCATACTGTCAGTCACCAATAACATAGAGAGTGCAAATGCAAGTGAAGATGAAAAATGGAGTGACAAAAATATCAACCCATTTTCTTCTTATATAAAACATTAATAATTAGGAAGTGATTTCTATGTGCCACATTAACTCATTTATCACATGGAGCCTTATTTTACTTGAAATCAAAGTAACAATAGGTGTGATTTTCACATGAGCTGGTTCCTTAAGTACCTATATCTCAGCCATTCTTAGGTACCCAGGAATGTGACTTGGTCATCTGACCTCTCCTCTTCTGTCTCCAGATAAAGGATGCAACAGAGCTAGGGTCATGTGTAGGAAATATCCACAATAGTTCTCCTTCAAATTAATCATGAATTAATTTTCGTAATCAGCCCATTTTTCAGAGTAATGTGTCATGTTTTTATACATTCTCACTCAAATGTTTCACTCCAGTGAAACAGTATCCTAACTGCTGCCATTACATGAGTCGTAAAAGGTGTGAGAGTTTGAGGTATTGACAATGTTTTTATGGTTCACTGCAACATGACTATTTCCTATAGCAAACAGGGATAAAGTGTTTGTCTTTCATGCTAAATCTTGTTCCACCATGGAGAGTTATAGCCTCAGTAATGAAGGTTTAAGGTTATAAAAATTTGATATCTACTTGTGCATCCTTTGGTATTAGTATATTTAATTTCAAAATTGCAATTTAAACACGGAATAATCTTTAAATTAATATGTATGAGGGATGATTTTACTACTTTTAAGCCATTTATATGATACGATTTAATTAAAGAAGACAATTTTATAATTAAGACAATTTTATAATTAAGATAATTTTGTAGAAAAAATCCATGTTAGCTACCACATGTTCAAGTAAATGTATTTAAATAATTTTAAAATATATGATTTAAGTCAACCTTGGGTCTTATAAGCTTTTCTTTTGATTTCTCCTAAACTGGATAGGCAAGGCATCCATGAGGTATAAACTGCCAAAGGTACCTCAATACTCAAACTACCTTCATGCCGAGAGAAAATCAGGGTAATTGACTCTTCAAAAACTTACCCATCCAATTTTCATTGGCATGATTGGAAGAAAAAATTATGACAACTGACGGATCTATAATTGTGCAAGTGGCTTAATTTAAATACAAGTTGATTCTTTAAGTTTTGTACTTTATACTATTGTGTTATATCTCCTCTAGATACATATTTCCAATTATTTTCATGCAGCACTGAAGCCATCAGAACAATTATTTTCACCGGAAAACATTTATTGAGGCAGTGTCAATTAAGTGTCTTTTTAATTAATAGTTTACCTGTAAGGGCAACAAAAAGCCTCAGAATGTCATTGGTCCCTTCAAAAATTCTGAAGATCCTCAGATCCCTCATTACCCTCTCCAAACCAGTGGCGCGCATGTAGCCCATGCCTCCCATGATCTGGATTGCTTCGTCCGTCACATGCCATGCAGATTCAGAGGCAAAAACCTATAAAATATTTATCACCAGCATTAGATTTCACTTTAAATGAATTAGACAACTTCACACAGTATTTTTATATCCTGACAAGAAAATACATGAAAGTATTTTTCTGTCAATTCTGTTGAGTAAAATACATCCTTTGTGTGAAAACATGCGAATATCAAATTATTAATACATTAAAGCTACTTGTGACTTTTAACTATGACAAAATTTAAATGCCAAATCCACAGCAATACTTGTGTGAATGCATTTTTATGGACTGCAAGCAGCAATGGAAAATAAAGGTAATGGGAAATTATACATATGCTACATCAATTCTCCGGAGATAAAAATTGAAACTCACATTAACTTTAACAGAAAAAGGCAATAACCACAAAGCTATTATATGATTCTCATATAGTGAGTAACTCACTTTGCTAATGGCTGCTTCAAGGTGAAAATCTGTTGATCCATTGTCCATGTTGGAGCTGATCATGTATGCCATGGATTCTGTCACATAATGAAGCATTGACATTCGAGCTAATTTCTCTTGAATGGTACCATACGTGTCAATCTTTCTCCCAAACTGTGTCCTCTGGGTGGCAAATTCTACTGCTTTGGCTGTGACTGCTCGCATTGTTCCACTAAGGGCAGCAGCCATTCCAAACCTACCATTGTTCAAGATGTTCATGGCCACCTAAAATAAACATTTCAATACCATTACGTCAAAAATACCGCCAGAGTAACTAAACAGTGCGATATTTGGCACCCTTAAGTTGAATTCTTCTTAGTGTCCACAAAAGAAAAAAATCAGTTGAAAAAAAAAGCTTTTTTTTTTTTTTTTAGCCTTTGCGGCAGTCTAGGATAGAATACTTTTTAATGGCAAAAATGAGATTTAACTCTGGTTCTACATAACGAGCAACCATTCTTTTAATTATTTAATATTTAACATGGTACAAAATGTGCCAAATCAATTAAGCAAAGGTGCACTTATACAAATTTTAAGTAGTGTCATCCAGTTCATCAAACTTTTTGGAGAAATTACTGCAAGATTAAATAAAATGTTGCAGCACCATCTTAACCAAATATGGCACACGGAGACAAAAAGGAAATTGCAATTAAAACTCATACATTACAAGTCAACGCAATCAACACCAGAACATTAAATATTTATGGTGGGCAAAATGTTATAATTACATTTTTCACTACATTGATAAGAAATCATAATTATTGTGCTGACATTTCACAAGGGTGACATTTAAGACATTAAGTGGCAGTAATGAATGCACTGCCAAAAATTGAAAGCCAGCAGAACCTCTGGCCAAAATTGTGATAGCCATGCTGACACATTGCCAACACAATTAAAGATCCCTTAAATACAACCTCAAGGCTTAACTCCCTTAACCTAATACTTTAGCATATTACAGAAGTGTTACTGCAATATTTGTTCATCACATTTTACACACAGATCTACGGCATCTACCCTTGGATCGATGCTGAATTTTGTAAAATCATTTCAAATCACTCAATAAGTAAAACATTTTCTGGCATCACTTGGTGGAAATTCTTCATATTGGAATTTAATTTGAAACACTTCGCTTTTCCACATAAAAATTTGGAAAAGCGAAGCTTTTTCCACATTTCTATGTGGAAAAGCGAAGTGTTTCAAATTTAATTTCAATACTCAATAAGTATTTTTTTAAATAAGTATTATTAGTAGTAAGTGCACAAAAAAACCAATATTCATAATAAGTAGCATACATATACACTGACCTTAAAGCCTTGACCAACTCCACCCAAGACATTTTCTGCTGGAATTTTAACATTGTCATAATACACTTCAGTGGTGTTGGAGCATTTGATTCCCATCTTCTTCTCAGGTGGCCCCGAGGTCACACCTCCAAAGGAACGCTGAACAATAAATGCAGTCACCTTGTCCTTCTCAACACCTATAAAGTAATCAAACGATTAGCTAATTATATCTGAAGTGTGCGTATGATGATGCATGAAATATTCAAGCAGTTATAACATGTTCTTGGGATGCATGAATGTTTATCCACTATCAATTTTAATGGAAAATTAATGAATTTATATGGTAGTGCATAGATCTTACACAATTTCACCAATTGCTCTCAAACAACTCAGAGATGACATCTTGACTAGCACTTACCATAAAAGAAAGCATGAAAGTGACTAAAACTGAACTAAGCATTAAACTTCATGAGGTTTCAAATGGATTCATATGAGTTAAATTTACCGTGACATCTAATTTACAAAAACTGACCTGGACTGTAAAATCTCTTCCGGTGAGAGCAAAGAAATTGACAAAAAAATATGGCCTTTATAGGAATTGAAACAAGACATGTATATTATACCTAAACATAAAGTAAATCCATCCTACCTGTCTTGTCATCTTTGACAGGCGTTTGAGCAAAAACAGTCATCACTTCAGCCAAGCCTCCATTACTGATCCAAATTTTACTTCCATTTAGAATATAATGAGATCCATCAGCTGATGGCACTGCTCTTGACCTGAAAGCGAAAAAGAAATATTTAGTCAACCTATTTCACGAAATCCATGCCTGCACACTTTGCTGAACCACAAATTTGCACAGGACCTAACCATGTTAATACCAGAAATTTCATGATGACCAAGAAAAAATATCTATGACATACTATTGTACCAGGATAAGTAGTTAAAATATGTGCCAACGTCCAAAAGCAAACTAGAGATTTAGATAGCATACAATACCACAATCAACCAAAATGTGGCTTTGTTGGTGAGGATAGTGCTTACTTAGCACCAAGCCCTTTGTAGCATGTAAAAAATAATAATTTCAAATTTGAGAGAGCTGATTTCTTTCCCAGTGCTGCATATGATTCCCATGAAGCTCTAGTACCAGAACATTACAACGGTTTGGTTAGTTAGGAATGTCCAATGGTATTACCTAAATTTGAACCATAAACCTTTCAGTCTGTAGCAGCATGATCACTTACAGCCACTGATACCCAACATGTCATATTTGAAAGCATATTAGGATGGAATCATGAATTATAAGCTTTATTTAAAACCTTAAAAATTGAAGCTTTTATCAAATGCCAAAACAGATAATATAAACTGCCATTTGGCCTTCATTTACAGAAGGGTGATATGAGTTAAAACATTTGTACTTTTCCTCAGAGTTTTATTATCTTTCAGCTATTGTTTCAATGTTTGAGTGGCATTTGCAATGTAATCTGTGAATAAAAAGATCAAGGTAAGCCATAATATAGCTCAAAAAAAGGGGGAGGAGATATATAAGGAAAATGGGAATATTGTGGGAGGGTCAAATATAATAAGAGCAGGGAATAGGAGTTTCCATATGGAAAGAGGGATATGGAATCAAAAACTAAGTACCTATGCCTACAAATCCCAGGATATAATTAATCCATTGTTATTTTTTTCTTTAAATGCTACCAGCTAGGAGCTGGAAAATAAATACAGGCACGTGCATTCACCACAATCAGAGCAATGCCATTTAACTTACTTGATCGAGCCTGCATCACTTCCTGATGAAGGCTCTGTTAAGCAGAAAGCAGCAAAGTGCTCTCCTGATGCCACTTTTGGAAGGTATTTCTTCTTCTGCTCATCAGTTCCAAACAGCAATATACCCTACATTTTTTAAATCCACAGTAAAATATGGAAGACAGAAAACAATAGATTAGTTGTGGTGAGCAAATACTGTGGCAAGGTACTAATTTATGAAAGAACAATTAATCAAAGTTACATTACTTCTTTCAAAAGTGAACAAGAAGGAAATAAAAATTATAATATGTATGAATGCATGATTTGGCTATTGGGCTTAAACAAGGCAATTTTGGAGAATGCAGATTCCTTCACATGAGGAGGCAATAAGAGAAATAGAAGAAAAAGCACCATAATAAATGATACTGAGAAGATGAAAATAATGATTGGACAGACCATATGAGCAAAAATAGCCCATCATTTATAATGAAAGGGAAAGCTTTCCCTTTTTATATCACAGGAACAGGAAGGGGAAAATGCAATTAACTGTAGAAAAAGACATATGTGATTAGGGAATGCCATAAGGCATCCAAAAAGAGGATACTATAGGAGCTTCTCAAACAAGATCTTGGAGATAAAAAAACAACAATTATCAACATGAGGGTTGCTTTGATGGGTAAGGGTAGAGGTCACCTACATTAAGCCCAAAGGTGCGTGAAATTCATACAGTAGTGTTTGGGCCAGTTTCTTTCCCTGTGAAGCCTATGGCTTCTCACGAAGATCTGGTACCCAAAAAAATCACACAGCTAGGGTGAAGCTGAGGGTGCCCAGAGGCATCAAATCCCAGGAATCGAGCCCGGGTCCTCCAGTAAGTACTCCAGCTCTCTACCCATAGGACTATCAAGTCTTTACTTTTGGAGATAGCAGATGAAAATCAATGGGCAAGGTGAGAATTGAAATCTATAGGAGAGAGGAAGGAGCTGCAGAAAACACTACAGAAACGATCCACTCGGCGATTTTAAAGACGGAAAAATTTGAGACTGTACCAACTAAAGGAAATTCATGGGGCACATGCAGAAAATGAAGAATCACCTAGAAACTTGCACTGTCAAAAGCATACATAATTAAAATAGTTTAGGGATGAATGAAGTGCTATAGTCACTAATCTTAGAATTGACATGAATAGGCTAATGAAAGTATGATAAGGGAATAGGAGAAAAGACCAAGTAGTTACATATTTTTATATTCAACAAAAATCATTATTTTTTAACAAATTAAGGCATCTTTCACAAACAACCAAATATTTATGTCACTTTCTAAACCTCCAAATCTCTCCTCCCTCCACCAAAAGATGCCTAAATAGTTTGCAATTTCTTCTCCTTCTTCTTCTCATTCTTGATTTAGACTTTTCTTTAATTATCAAATAATGGAAAATATACGCATATGTATGTAGGATAGAAATGATTGCCTAATGACAACCATTTCAATGTGGTCTAATAAATATTTTAATGCCTTCTTTAAAACTTGATAAAATTTACTTATTCATTGTTGAGTCTTAAATTATTTATTTGCGCAACGCATTTTGCATTTCCACATAAAACCAACGAATCAACCTTTTAAGAACTTGGAGAATATTCAAAATTTACAAATTAATATTAGTACATAATAACTATTGCATTCATGTTACTGGCAAGATTCATTCAACCAAGTTCCTTAAAATTCTCTACTTTCCCAAATCAAAACAGTCTTGCTCACAATTCGCATTCACATAGTTATTAAGCTATTCATTAATACCATCCAGACCATCAGGACATGAAAACTAGATTAATTAAGCCTTGGCTGAACGGCCCTGAAAATTACCATACAAAGTCATGTGCATTGGTATATGTAAATACAAAAATGAATGGCAAATTGAATGAAAAAAATTATTTGAATTGTCCCACATAAAAGCATCCGATTTTGTACAAACCATCTCAGAAGTTAGCTTGGAAAGAGGATGACTTAGTGCCGTGACAAGGCAACACACTGTTCCTGCCAAGTCAAATGCTTTATTGTTTGGTTTGTTTACACATGAGTAATATTAATGGTAGTGATACTGCCTCTTTTGAGACTAGTTACCTTTTCTTTGTAAGTTTGATTGCAGAAATTTCTTTAAAATCTTCATTTATATACCATGAAATGTTCAAACAAAATCTTTGTCTCTTGCCCTGCACTATTAGGAAATGTCAAATCCCTTCTCTGCTTATTCAGTAAAATAATCTATGAATCACTCCTAGGTACCATAGAAAACAAAGGAACTTTTATGTTAAATATAAAAAGTGATGATAAATAAGTTGAAATGTACATTAGGTACTTCTTACTACAGATGAATACATGAATTACACTTTTAAAAGAACAGAGGCACCAGATTCTTCCACACATTTTCATAAATTAATTAAACAGAATTTTATGAACATGGCATAGAATTTTCCAAAAAATACTGTATTACAACAATATAAAGAAGTATTAAGGAAGGCAGAATTTTATTGGAACTTGAAGCCAACATGCATGAATCTGAAGTAATAACTGAATCAAAAATAATCACTGAACAGTACCTATATTTCATTATCTTTTCTAATTGAAGGAAGCTGATAAATCTAAAAGGATAAAATTCATTGGAGAACTAACCTTGAAGCCAATGGACTGATGAGCACCAAGAGTAATACCAACTCCCAAGTCATTAGCACCCACCACCTCCACAAGCCTAGCGTACTGAGTGTTGCACAGACCCACACCTCCAAGTTCTGTGGGAACTTGCATCCCAAAGGCTCCCATCTCCTTTAAGCCTTGAAGGGTCACTTCATCCACCACCTCATTGGCATCATTTTTGGCCGGATCATTGCCCTCCTGTAGAATAAATATTAATACATTCATACTTATTTTCCAAAATAAAAATAACATTCTATACTAGTTGATACTTGCAACAGAGACATATAGTATAATGAATTTAACAATTCCTGAATAGATTCTGTAACATTATTTACCCTTGGTGAAACTAAAATAAAAGAAGAATACCAAGGCTAAATCAATGACAGTCATTTCCTTTAGCACAAAATTACAATTTAAAGTGAGAAATAGTGATAATGAACATTGGAGCAAAGACTACTATATATGCAATACCTTAATTATATCAAGCTCAACAGAAATTTGGCTTCAAACATTTTAAAATAAGCAAACAAAATCAGTGAGACTCAGGGATTTAGGAATGCAGGGTTTCATTTGCGGAGGGTTTACATTGGAGGCGTGATCATACATGGACACCTAATCTGACAGTTGTCCCAAGAGAGTGTTATGTTATCCACTGGCAATTTAGTCTTGAAACAAGGATGAGCTTGATGGCAAGATGTGTGAAATCTGACAAAATGGACCTTTTCACTTGAAGTGCATAGAACCAACAGTTCCATAATAGATTCCCCAGAATTGCCATTAGAGGGTGTCTAAATCATGTCTCAAGTCAATGCCTAATTAAAACTGAAAAGAGGGTAGAAGTGTAAAAATGGTGATGTGATGTAGTGAACTTGAAAATATTTTACCATAGATGTAAAATTTAAACCCCTAACTTCCTCACAAACATTTCCTGTCATTGGTTTACCTGTATATGTATTAACAGGAGCAAAGGATACTTTCTGTAAAATTGTAAAAATTTAAACTAAGTCCTTTGGATCTTAAAAGACAAGCATTTCTATCCTGAAGTGTGAAACTGATTTTAAAATTATTTGTTCTTTTATGCATAATTAAAGGTTAACTTTGATAACAACAACAGAAAAATTTAACCCCATTCATTTTTCATGATGATTCAACCAATACTTGGAAAACTAAATTAAAATCCATTTTTCACTATTTCTACTAGTAAATTTCCTCCAATGCAGCTCCTAATTAATTCAAAGCATTAAATGTTAAGGAAAACAATGAAATATAATTTTTTTTGCTAGCTGTGATTTTCAATCCTCATGAACCTACATAAAAGGAGGAACAGATATAAATGGATTCAGATAAAGGCCAAGAATGAAATATGAATATTATTACATGATGCAGTACTTGCATTATCAAAATTTATGATTTCCAGCAATTTAAAACATTTTTACCACATCCCATAAAATTTCCTATCACTCCTGAACAGGGATGGGATCAAGTCCTCAACAAGCATACTCTTAATGCACATAGAAATGTGATTCAGACTAATTTATGAAAATATATGAATAGACAAGCACATCAAAAAGAGATGAATGGAAAACAGCAAGAAACATCCACCATCATTTCTAAAATTCCACAGGTTAAATGAAAGAGTAGGAATATCATGCATTCAGCACAGGTCTCCTGTTATATAACCAGTGGATTGATCAATAAGCTTCAATGATCCTAATCTGCCAATCCAATTTCCATATGTAAATAGCAAAAATGGAGTCGAATATATAGTTTCCATCCACAGATTATGGGAAAGGTAACCTAATGATTGGTTACCTTTCCTATAATGATAGGCTAACCGTGTAGGTATATCCCCTATTTACGTATGCAACCCATGACACTTACACGAGTTGTACAACTAAATGCCAGGATACATGTTTAATTCATTGCGGTTCGTTGATTTTGCCAAGCCATTAAAGAGTGCATACATTGTTCTGAGCCTATTAGCGACAAACTTCCGCCGGAGTGCACAGCCCTCTTATGGCTGCTTATGCTAGCCAATATTCAATATTCGAGAGACTGCTATTCCAGAAGAATCGTTAATGTGAGCGTAGAGCAAGCAGATTACGACTACTGTTGAGGCTTTGAACATTTTTCCGGAGTAGTATTGAAATTTGTCAGTTTAATGGAAATTGGATGCACCGGGTTCCAACTAATTACAAATTTAAATTTGCCATAATAACGCCCAAGTAGTTTCGACATTTAGGAGGCAACATTGGAATAACTATGATTTGATTAATAAAAAGGAAATTTGAAAGCAATGCATTATCATTTCCAAAATACGTAATTTTAAAAGATGATGAATTTAAGAGCATTATGGACGAGTCCATTTACCACGATATAGATTCAGAGGGATTATTCTGACACAGTATCAGCGACACGAATAGAATTTGGATTGTGAATGTGTATCGAATGATATTTGCGACTGCCATGTGCCCATTTTCGAAGCTAAATTCAACAGTTAGGCACCTTGGCACGGCTAAATTAAAATGGCTAAAACAAACAACGATACGGATTATGCAGAGTGTCTAATCTAAAACCTCGAATTGAAGCGACTTCCATGCCTACCTAACATCATCACTGCATAATTTCTTCGCATTTTACTTGATCGAACGCGTAGAAATGACAAGACTGCGTCGTCTTTCTGTTCTGCCAAGCTTAGTCATTTTTATTGGTCCGAATAAATCGTGTATTTAACACTATCCGCAAAGTAAAATGTTTTATCTTAGAGGCTGGCATATCAAGAAAATCCTTAACATGCAAAAAGTTTAGGTAATATACTGCATCACTGTATAGTTCAATGGCTGACTTTGATGATTGATCGTTGTATCTAACAGGATTCAAAAGTTTAACATTTTGCATTGCGACACTGAATACCGTAGTTAGCTACTCTATCGATTCAATCCACCGTTTTCCAAAATATTTAACCAGAGTATATACGTTTTCTCATTTCAGAGGAAATTCAAATGTTTTCGGGCAAAGCAAATTGGTAAATATTATCATGAAACGGTGATATTTTAACTTTTGTGACCAAAAGTAATTCAAAACCGATTCAAACCAAAGGCATAACAACGATTTATTGGTCAGTGGACAAAAACTTAATAAAGTGAACAAAAAGATAATTTTTTCCAATTTCCAATCAAAATCAATTACGAGACGCATTTCGTCGATGAAATAAAACGTCGCTCACAATATCACATTAACGGCAACAAAAATATGCAAATAAAACACCTATTTCAAATGCGATTTCCGAGTAAAATGAGGATGCCGGAAATCAGTCAAGGCCCGTCCAAAGGTCATCGTCGCTCTTACATTCGTGACCTTTATATCAGAGTCCACACGCAGAGCACGTTTCTCTAAACAGAGGAAGACAGCAATTGAACTAACTTCAACCTAAAAAATATTCCGAAAAGATAGGAAAGGTAAATATCTCTGTCAACACACTTAACATTCGACCAAAGTGTTCAATTTTACTTCAACAATCTCCATTATGTTTCATTCATCCCACATACTACCGCCACACTCAGCCAATGTTGTGCGGATTTAAAGAGCAGGCCGCCCACAGGGAATTATTCCCATACCTGGGAAATAAAAGGTAAGGACATGATTAAGAGAATCCTTTTTGGCAATCCTACTGTGCACAGTAATATCTTTCAGCACGAGGGAGACTGAACTCTTCCCAAATACCTACGATATTCCACAGCTGAAACACCAAGCGGTGGGATTTTCCGGCTACTTAAATTTCCTTGGAATACCGCTATGGACATATGGAAAGGTTTACAATTCACAAAGCTGATTACGTCAATGCGTAACGACGAACATCTCAACAAGAGGTGAGCCCTCGCCGATTAGATCAACCCTCGGGAAGACGATTTTGGTGTTCTTTACTCACCCATGTATTGAGGATGCAAATGTTCTTTTATTTTATAAAAGGAAAATAAATGCAATCTTCTGTGAAAATTTTAAAGGCGAAACACCATCTTAGAGTTGCCACTTGTTTCTGGATTTCGAAATTCTCTGATTATGTTTAAAGACCAAAAATCACTTTCTCCACTCCTTTCCTTAAAACTTAAATTAGAAACCACCATGAATGCAATGCGTCTTTTATTTCCTAAAATAACATGCTTGTACAGGGTGAGTTCCAAAAGTAATGCAATTGATTTTCCCGCGCCGCTCCTGTTGGTCGGGGTGGGATGAAACCACTTGGGAATAGGTGGGGGGGGGGCACTAAGCTTTGCCGCGAAACCAGTCTCAGTGCTCTCCAAGCTGTGGAAGTGGCAGGAGGACGTCAGTTATTGTAAACCTCTGCGCGCCGACCGTGTCACAAAAGACCAACCGAACGGAAATTTCAAGTGAACTTCCGCAACGTATTGAAAATGAACCTGATTATTTGGACAACGCCATCACTGATGAAACCTCGTTTTTTTTAATACGACCCAGAAACAAAACGCTTTTACATTCTTTGTCAGCATATCGCGTGAAAATGTAAAAGTTAGTTTGACCGACTTTTTTTAGAATTTTTCAACAAATAATTAATACCTACCCTAAGAAAGAAGTAAGAAACTTACTTTCCTGAACTTACTCTGGATTGTAATTTTATCGACATTTTATACTGCTAATACATTCTATCACACATTCATATACACCATGGGAGTACTGGGCATAAAACCTCCAACTTTCAACAGGAAAAAGATCTGCACATGTTTTGTCCTTAATATATATGAAAGTGAATTAATACGTCCAACTTTAATGGATGGATATACATGAAGGTATATTTTCTTCCGGCGATCATCGAATATTAAAAGCACTAACTAAAAATACCTGTCCATTCGTAATAGATACCACAAACACCTTCATTTGTCAATCCCTGATCACATGCATGGATGTGGCCCATCATTACATCGGTAAGATTGACTTATTCACTTTGCTTTTCTAATGAAAAATCTTCTGGAGCTTCGGTTCGATGTTCTGCATCGTGCGAGGGGAGAACGAGAACCGGAGCATGCCGGCGAAGGTCTCTCTCTTACTCTATCTTATCCCAGGGGTCAAATCTACAAATATAATAATACCAGTCACCGAGTAAATGGGAGCTAAAGGGGATAACTATTACGCGTCAGATATGCGCCAGCGACATTTCTACTTTTGAGAAAACGCAAGAACATCGCGTGAGCCAAAAGAATATAGAAAGATACAATGCGGAATTGCAAACACGCTTGTTTACACGTCATCCTGACGTCACAGCCGAGAATGGTTGAGCGGAAGTATGACAGGTGATTCACACACGACTAATACACTCACATTGACCCGAACCCCTCCTTGGTGACCTTGGTGTCGCAATAGTCATGGCTAAAGGAAACCCATTCACCAAGGCGAGGACAGATGACAAGGAGAATAGTGTCCTACCATCGTTTTTTCTCCTTTGCATCTACCTCACAGGTATTGCAATACAGACAAATAATAGGAGGACATGACCTATTATTGCCCTCTGTCACATGGTTAATGCGGCCTTGGCCCGACACCACAAAAAAAACTGCCAAGCCCCACACGGTAAAATTACACCGGACCTCCTCGTATCTAGTTTAGTTCCTGGTTACGCCGCAATCCACGCCGTCAGCCTCCGCTGAAAAACCTCAAAAGAAGTAACAATCAATTTTACTCCTTCCGCGAACGTGACATGTTGTGGTGGGGTTAGAATAAAAAAAACCAACTGTTGCGGCACGAGATCCCATATTATCTCCCCTCGAGGACGTCTTCCACATGCAATCTTTTCCCCTTCTCGGTCAGATAATAATTACTACAATAGAATGCATCATGAATGGTCTTTGCTCCAGAAAAAATCAGACAGTAAAGAAGGTGGATTAAAGAAAGGAAAAAGATATCAGTAACATATTTTATCAGTTAAATTTTCGTTCCCGTGAGATATCCTGTTTTCGATACCGAGGACGAAACCGTTTGTCCTCGCGTTGAGCGATTATCAGCGCGGGCAAGATTCCATTCGGAGGAAAATGAACTTTGTGACGGCGCCAACGACACGAGGCACGCCCCCTCAAGCATTTTATATACATAGTTCCGAGTTGGATCGGAGTCGACTTTGATTCCAACCGAATTCGAGCGAATAACCCTCCTCGCAGTACGTCACAGGTTTACCACAGGACAGCGTTTGAACCTTGTTGACGCGCGACGATGAAACCTGCCTTTTAAACGCTGGACACCACAGGAACTTGGGCGAAAATGATGTCTTCGCCGCGGTTGAACGACGAGACGGAAATGCGTCTACAAAAGAACTTGATGATAATTGGGCACTTTTACTGAGAGAAGAACTCCGATTAATTGCAATTTTCGAGCCTCACGGTCTTCGACTCTAAGAGCCAATCAGCTGTTATGGGTAAATGCGAGGGCATATAATACGTACTATTTCACTCGATAGCTATCGAACAAAAAGTTCTGCGACAATTTCCCTCGAGAGTGGTTTCTCAGAACAATTCACAAGTGTCATGACTAAAGCGTTCAACATTCCTAGTATAAAACTCTACAAATTATAACACATGAAATGTATACAAACGTTTGGGTAATGTAATAGAGTCGCTTGCGACGGATTTCTCAGCGAAAGTTTTTTAAAAGACATTTAAATCATCCTGTGCCAGCGACAAACGGATCCCCAATGGAAATATTTTGGTTAATCACGTGGTGCTCGGGAATTGTGCGCCCGTATACCTAAAGAGACCACGTATCGAACACTGCCGAGTTATATTATACCCAATTGAAGCATGGACTCCTATAACTAATCAAGTCTGGATTTTAAAGGTCGTAGACCCCTCCGTTGGGAAAGCAGCGATATTTTTTGGTTCCCGACAAGTTTCTTTGGCGTTATGAATGGGCTTTTGATTAGGCTTGGGGACTATGAACAGAATACATTCGTTAAAAACAATAGTCAGTTATGTAAACCTATTGATAAATGCTAAAAAAAGAGTTACAGAATGAAGTTTCACAAAGACAATGGTCCAGAGAGAAAATATTTTACGTCACTTTTATTCCTTTTAGGGATCTCCTTGGACGTTTGCCAAAAACCTTAAGACTCATCCCAAAATACCTTTGTTCACATGCATGTTAATTTCAAGGTCGTTTTCAAGTCATCGGTCTAAATGAAACGAAGTATTTTTACGGGTTTGAACCGGGAGACAATTAGCAAATGACAAGGCAGAGGCCAGTACGCAGGGCGAGTTGACAATCACAGATCCTTGCAAGGTGGTATACCTTTCCCAGACGGAACAAGAACTGAACATACAAGTGTATTAGCGCGTATCCAATTTGTGGACTGAATACTATATCCTGCTTCATCCAAAGAGAAAGACTGGTATTACTGGTTCACTGCCGATTTAATTCATATCTTCCAACCGTCAAGGAATGCGCAGTGAATGAACTATACCAGGCGCTTTTCCACTTCTTGAACTTTCATAACACTTTAAATGATTTCCGCGTCATCCTTCACACTGATTACTACTCTTCATTCACCGACATTACTCTCAAAACGTTCCGTCGAACATCTTTCCCCACTCGAACTTTCCTCGCCAGCTTCCCATGCATTCCGAGTATTTTCCACTCTCCACGCGTCCCAGACAAAGCAAGTCTTCACTCCTTTCGCAAGGGCCTCGCAGAAGTCACTTTCATTTTACATTCATGCGTAACCCATTCCACGTCTTCGTAATGGTGTCGTCATTTCATTTACGAGACAGCAGAAATCTCATTTACAAGGTGCTAATGTTACCCGAATTTAATAATGATGCCATAACCTTAATCGTGGTTATATATTGAGGGGAATTTCGAAGAGTCACCACGCATTACGTGTTTTAACTAGCTTTGGCCATGTTCGAGTAATGTTTTTCTACGGCTAAATACATTTCACCTGGTAATAAACTACGCATATAAATCCTGAGCTTCGATATACTTAACTGCTATTCTACTCTTAGACCTGTCCTACATAAACATCGTAAACACTGAAAAAAACACCTAGCCGACTTCCTTAAACATCATTTACGTTTCATAAGACACGTCTACTTATACACAGATGAGTCTCGGTTTAAATTAAACTGCATTCACTGGAAATCGCGAAACCTAAGAGAAAAGAGGATAACTATATAGACGGATTTTCTCGCAATATCGAAATGGAATACATATTCTAAATATATGCGTCAATACTTGACTCTTATCCTCGCATTTGTTCATGACGTGGTCGGCGATAGTCCGCCCTTTATAGACGACTCAAAGTTCGTATAAGAATTATCTCTTCAAATGGGTATGAGGAGAAACAAAAAGTCATGGACATGCTTAATTTCGAAACCCAAAACAGCCGAATCATCTGTCAAGTGTACCCGTCATGTCGTGATGAAAAGGCGCGAGACGGGACTACCGAATTGCCGATGAAAGCCCGCTGAAGTATGGTGTTAATATCGCAGGGCTTCGGCTAAATCGTCGCGAGGAAGCAGGTTACGGCCATGCAACCGTTAAATATTCCATACTTTGCGCTATTTACTGTAAAATTAAAATGAAGACGCTAAACTGCCACTTTCGCCTAGTTAGAGGAGGGAAACCCAAGCGTTAAAATCTAAAAAAAAACTTTACTAACGATTTATTTTGTGATAAAAATTAAAGTGGCAAAAAATCTCCACAGTGTATCACATATTAAAGGCACTCGTATATTGATTCTTAGCACACCTGAACTTAACGACCATGTATCACTTAAAATGATCAGACCACTGAAAAGCCTTTGAGCTCATACCAACAGGAACTCATGAACTTCCTGGGGTAGTGAGAATCGTGTCGATACGATTTTTTTTGGGGGATACTATTCGATGAGAAGTCAAATGAAAATATTTCTTCAATGCTAAATTTAGCGTATGCTATATTCAGGTCGAAGTGATAATACTGATTCTTTTTTTTACTTCTTTATTGATTACTTTATCGAGTTTCCCAACTCCCAGTTCGAAATATTGGGGCGCGAAGAATCTCCCCAGTCAGAGAGTGGAAATCATTTTGTCCCTAGCCTCATCGATACAAAAAACTAGTCTATATACTCACGTCCTTAGGTCAACAAAATCAAATATTCGATAATGACCTTCATGGAAATCATTCACGACACGTTTTCTTTTTCATTTATGTAAATGTTACTTTAAAAAAGCGTTACTGAGAGAGTCGATTATATTTTTGACAAAAATGAAACCCTAAACGAAAGTCAGGAATTGCTACACAAGATTTGCGAATGAACTCGTGTATAATTTTGGATTTTCGTCAAAATGTATTGCGAAGCAGAAACAATGTGCCACGTGACCTTCTAGATCCAAGAGTCCATTTTCCCTGCACCCAGTCCTAATGGCTATACAGTTCAAAACCTCTCGTCGTGTCACTCGAATATGTAATCAGCTTTGCGATTAGCGGCACCCACAAAGCGACCTTTTTTTTAGCAATTTGATTATGAACTTTTTCACTCAACCACTTTTTACTGCAATGAAATCTGTTGAGAATGAAAAAAGTAGAGAATTGAATCAGGCATCCTGTATGAGACCGCCGCGGAAATAATTAAGATGAAATCTACCGCATAGAATTAACTCCGTGACACTCGTGTTCATGACAATAAAAGCCGAAATCCATTATGTATTTAACTTTTTTCATACTTTATTTTTACAGCTCATATTAGACTATATACACGGACAATTCGCACCACTTTCAATGTTTTACGATAATCTTCTCGATTAAATTCCTGGAGATTCAGTTGACACCATCAGAATGTGAAACCACTGGCAATTTCCTTTTCCATATGAATATTTCGTAATGAATCTGAGGCAAGAATTTGAGTCCCACAGGGAAAAAATTCTAACTTTTCGATGAAATTTATAATAAACGATTAGAAAAAATTGAGGGAAAATAGGTGCTTCCAGGTTGATTCTGTTCGGGAAACGATTTGAGAGAGCGCGGAATTATGAGGCAACGCTTTCCACTTCAGTTCGGCGTGAACTTAACAAATAAGAGGATACATCGCAAATAATAACATACACCACTACGAATCTTCTCATCATAGAGTTTATCAGCTCGTTTAATGACTTAAATGACCAAAATGTTTTCGTATTATTTATGGTCGCATTTAGTAGGTAGAATAAAATAAAAAGATTAGCTCTTTCATGCTCAAATCTGTAATTTGCGTACATCTATTTAAGATTGTAAACGTCTAACCTGGCAAGCTTCGAGGAAGTCAGTGGGAGGACCAAAGTAATTTTGAGAAAGTGATAATAAAAAGTATGAAGAAAGCCATGTCACAGCGGGCTCAGGCCAAAATATGAGCGTAAATAAGAGCGTGATTAGCATATTTATATCATATGTTTGGAGACAAAAAATAGAAGATTCGAAGCGTCGAACACTTGGTGCTAAAGTACGCCGATTAGATTAAGGGTTCGGATGATAAATGAATCCTAAGAAGAGAGAGAGGAGCAATATATCTCATGAAAACTCTGAAAAGAAGGGGTAAACATATCGGTCAGATATTGAGACACGGTGGCCCGATGAAGACGGTCGTCCATGTAAAAGCATGTCGGCAGAACACTCATAAGAGGACCCCAGGCGAAAACACGGAGAAAAGAACCGTAAGATGTCAACAAGGCAAAATACGAAGGCATGTAGAAGTTAGTCGGCAGAATAATTGAGTGAATAGCGTCGCCAAATATTCTAGGACCGATTGCCAGTGATGATGCAGCACGCGTGTAGATTTATCTACGACATGAAAGAAAACACGCTGGGATTGGAGCACGATTTTTGCCCAGCTGGGCAGCAGTCAGAGACTTAATCCAAATATCACACCAACCGATATTTTAGAGGCAACTTTAAAGATAACTGCTCGCACAGGAAGGTCTTCGGATTGTATGGGAAGGTCGTGACTACAGCAATGCCATTTTTATTAAAATCGATAAATATCGCACATTCACTTTCACATTCAGCTCTGACACTTTCAAGCGGATTTCCCCGCAAGGATTTGGTACCCTGCAAGCCACACCGCCAGGGTGTGTGGAAGGAGGTGGTTCGAAATCAGGTTTCATTCAGTGTTATTCTAGAGCGCCTATGTTCTAGGGCGACTTTCATCGTCTTTTCTCTATGTAAGTATCTTATGGTGATCGTCTAACATAATGTAGGTACGGTGCACACCTACCTATGCATTGGAGCATGCGATAAACTCAGTTCATGAACGCCGACGCTGTACAATTCCGAATAACTCATTTTGTTTGTATTTTTACGGCTATGTTAAGGCTCATCTATTGGCCAACCGTTTTCTAAGTATTTGAATCAATCTCTAAAAATGAGTTCCGCGAGTTGATAGTGAAAAACAACAAAGCGTTCGCAGCGCTGTTATAAAAAATTTGTTTCTTTCACCTTTTCAACCTACTTGCAAACGGACTGCAAGAAAGTTACATAAATGAGGTAATGTTCATACCTTTAACGCAAACGAAAAACACTCAATTTTCTTGTTAGGCCAAACTCACCAACCCATTCTCGTCGGCGTTTTGTCGTATATATACGTATGTATACACGTAATTTGCAGTGCCACAGGCCGGTTTTTCAAAGCCAAAAGGCAATTCACATGTCCTCGAAAAATTCTGTCATACTGTGAGAAACAATCCGAACATCAGGCTATGAACAATAGAAAATGAATTAAGTCGTATTTCATCCGTCAACATTTCTCGAAATGATTGCTCTGCGACGCCATACCACTTTGATCAAAAGGCCCCAGGTTAGGACTGAACATTCCCAGAATACTACGCGCTAGAATATTAATTTTATGAACTATTATAGCAAGTCAATGTACAGATAAGAAAATCAAACACCGTAGATATTTCAATCCAAAAAATTTCCTTAACTGATACTTAATAAATATCCATGTGAATAACTTCCTAATCTTATGATCCATCCAGGACAGCATGACAAAGAGATAAGATTAAATTCACGGAAATATCTAGGTATATTAATGATTGATCTCAACACACAATGGATATCACACGTTCCCCAGTCTTCACACGTAGGTATATATACTTATCAACTTAGTCCCTTTTATAATTAACAATTGCTAGCGCGGGTGGGGATGTTACATAATATTTCTCGTCATCACCTTCTATCTCCTTCCATTTACCCTTATGCACTCCTTTAAACGACTTCATCGCAATTAAAATGCATGCATGAACTAATATTTGGGCACACATGATAGTTGCCCTAGCACACACCGTCACATACCCTTCCTGATACTTGCTTTTCATGATTTAGAGGTAGATTTCTGCCGAATTCATTTCTCCAAACATTTGTTCAACCATTTTTGAGAGAAAAACTTTCAAAAGGCAAGCAGCTGAAAACACATCGGGCCACTTAAGATCGAAAGCCGTCGCCAGCCAGCGTAGGGAAAGATAATGCCTCAGATCCGGTTTTATTTATATCTGAAGAAGGCAACCCAGAATTGTTCTCCGTACGAGTATGAGTTGCGTTTTTCCGACTACGCTAAGGGACGTTAACCTGCCCGCATTGGCGGCAGGACTTGTATCAATATTTCCTGCTTTCATCTCAACGATCTGATTTTAAGTGCCGTGAGGGGAAAGTTATAGGTTGCTGAGAGATGCAGGGATATTGATAAACAAAGCCATTGGAACTCTCCGGCGAACACCTTTGGTCGGATTACTTCGGCTGTGGTGGGTAGGGGATGAACCGGGCCTTTGTAAAATTCACGCCTATCTTCTCACAATCCACGTAGAGTGGATCGGAACGCCACGCGGCCGGACGATTGGGGTACCCTTTGGTACGCTCGACCGGCCCTCCCCCGACGTGCGTGACTCGCCGTCCGGACGGCGGGGGCGTGGGCGGGGCTGGACGCCGCGGCCGACGGCACTCCGCTGGAAATCGGCCACGGCGTCTCGCGCGCCCGCCCGCACATGAGCGGGGACGACCTTTTCCGTAGTTCCGCAACTCCTCAACTAGCAGTAGCACGCGTCCTTCTTCTCACCGCCCGCGTCTTAGTTAACCTTTTGGCTGACGAACGCAAATACGACCATGCGAACACGTTGCTAATAATAAAAAGGGTTCCTATAAATGCTCACGACTGCCAAATTACGAAACGGATGGGGGCAACGCATGGGCCAGCTGCTTGCGTGGGAATATGACGCGGCCTGCGGCTAAATAAAATGTGACGGATAACTTCCCGATTATTAATTCTCATGTGCTACACTCTGAAGGTAAACCGTTCATTTTCCCCCGCCGAGAGCTGACGGTCGGCCTTAAGAGAACCTCCACTCGGTGAAAACCGTCTCACAGATTACAGCTACCAATGACATTTCCAAGGAACATGTTTAACAATGCCAAGAATTACTATGCCTGCATTAATTTCTTCCGTTAGGCATTGTTTTCTTTTCAAGAGTACCCATTAATTATCAATACCTATGAATAGGGTTTCTAATCCCTTACCAATTCATACTCTTAGAATTGAATTAGGAATATTCAAAAATTTCAATTGGTTAGCCATAACAGATAGGATATAAGTCCCATTCCTCTCAGTTAATTAACTTTAATTCACGGAATTTATTAATTGCGTCCAGGTTCCAGCAGAATAAATTTCCTTCAATTGGTAATCCGCATCCATATCGGTACGAATCGGCCATCAATCCTAAGCCATCATTAAACCGAATAGGAAAAATAAAATGGTGATAGTGTGCTGATACAGATGCCGAACTTGCCAGTTCACTCACTCCCCGGAAAAATCGCGAAGAAACGCAAAAGTCAAACCATCATTTCCTCTATTCTGCAAAAGTTCGGGGCAAATGAAACTACTCCTCCTGATTCCTCTTCACAAAACAAAAAACACTTTCTCACCACTGGAATAAACGACCAACTTTCTCATTTTTATCTTACAGCTTTCGCAAAGAAATTAAGCGACGTAAAACTCGTCGCCAATCATGCAGCGATCGATTCCCGACGATTGGATTTTGAATGTTTACTTCGTGAGGGGTAGACTGTAGGAATAATCGTGAAATTTCTCAATGTGCTAACCTTCGAAATTAGTACTGTAAACACGAAAACTGGCCGAGACGCTTCCCCGCGACTAAAAGTGGGTTACTGGGTCAAGAGGACCGGCAATGCGCATCAGGGAACGTAGAGCGCGACGAAAAGCAATCCATGAGAGCGGGGAGGGATGTGAGGAATCTCTTGACCTTGGTAGTGTACCCATTGAGTGAATTCAAGATAGCGGCGTGAAAAATATCCAATCGATGGCATTTGTGACATACGAATCGCGAGATAAACATCACTCCCAAGAATTTCTTTCCGGAGTGAAATACGTTCCGCATCTGAACCTCGGTTACAAATTTGGCAGCTGCCATCGTAGGTGCGGGCACTGGGCTCTTTTGGGAGCAATACGATGACGGAACACTGCCACTAACACATGACATTAAGATTAAAATGGATAACATTCGAGATCGGAACTTGGGACTTGACAAAACGGAGGCAGTGCTAATACCCAATCATAAATAACACCTAATGAAATGAATGGCACCTAAGAACAGCCAATATGGATGTAGAGTAGAGTTAGGTTTGGGGTTCATCTGCACCGCTCAAAAATATACCTCCTAATAAATGCTCCAAGTTTTACTTTCAACAAATTACCAATTGAGAATCAAATTAATAATTTTGCCGCGATTAAAAGAAAAGTATAAGCAAATAAAAAAATAAGTTTTTAATAAATTATTCATGGAAATTATTACTAATAACTAACTGTTTCTCGATGTTTTTCGATAAGTATAATGGTGGACATTATGGTAATAATTACTGTAAAAACCAGGAATTCCAAATTATCAAATCGTTCAACTGCAATGACAGGTGCCGTGCAAACTTATTTTATTTTTTTGATAAGATTAATTTTGCAGTCAAACGATGCGCATCTACTTTTAATTTTGGGGCTGTACGGAGAAGACAAATTTGGTCACCCTCAAAAATTCCATTTCTTTTGATAACCATGCCGCTGGAATGTTTCCCTGGTGTTGATACATTTACAGACTGAGCGAATGAATCTAAGTTCAAAACGAATCAGTTGACTGGAATTGTGGACTCGAGCAAAAATACATAGACGGAAGGAATAAAGAAATTCGCCTACGACCGAAGGGAATGAGCTCCTATGAAGGGTCGCCGTGACGAGTCCAGCTGAACTGGATGACGCCATGGCGGAGTTAAACATACCACAGGTGCGGAAGTGAGCTTTGTCCGTAACGTTGCGCAATGCAAAGGCGCTTGGAATACCGAGAAGATTCCAAGGTTCTCTGAAGCAATTTAAACCCTTGAGGCCATTTGTCTCTCCGTCTTGGAAAATGCTGACAACGCTTTAGCATATAAATATAATCAAATGGTCTATCCCCATTAAAACCTAGACGCTACGGGGTTTTCGAGTTAACCACAAAAAAGTCATAGAAAATAACTTCCAAACTGAAGTGCATGGGTATCCTTGTAATTCTCGTTTTGTTATTCAGTATACATCCATGAAATATTCAGAAACCGGGTGAGATAGAACAACTCCTAACACTGACACTAATATGAGCACTAAAACTAATTAAATAACATTAATACGTAATACACCCGTTAAGTTTCATCATTCCCGAGTTGTTTGTTAGGGTCCTGCATTTGTATTTTTAGTTCGTCATATCGAAGTAAATTCGGTAATTTCGTGATATCCTTTATCAAAAATGTAAACTTGAAGGATTCCTTGTCCAGCGCGTAACACACGGACTATAAAATTCTATCCATAAAAAAATAACTTTTTGTTTAAATTCTATCATGATTGATGAAATCAGCTGAGGCCGACCTGAACGATACCTTGAACATTTTAACTAAATGGGAACCAATAACTGATGTCAACATGCCTGAAGGCTTTATCTGCGCGTTGGAATATTATGCACGTCGTCACAGGTGCACCGCTTGGAATTTGGAACGACTGATATAAAGTTCACCGACCTAATTTCCATTTTGAGTATTCACACTGGGCCCCAGGCTTGAGTAGTCGGTCATTTATCTATGCACATCGATAAACAGTAACGCCGTCGAATAGCAGTTGAAAATCATTTGCATATCTCTCAATAATAGAAATTTCTGAAGGGAAGAATTTTAAGTCTTTCAGCGTAACTGCAGCAATTTTGAGAGTAAATGTCACAAGCGATTATAAATATACCATGGGAATGTACGCGATATAGGCTGTTTGGTAAAATATCCATTGATTTTCATTTAAATTATAACGTACCCCGCAGAGAAATGTATTCACATTTCGAATTCCAACACCAACTTTATTTAGATCGAGTTTAACTCCTGGAAATTTGGCAGATTGATGACATCCGATCTAGGTGATGAGAGTTCCCTTACGCTTTTTGACGCTGTCCAATTCTTTCTTTCAAGATCACCGATGGAAAACACCTATACTACGACTACTTAAATGTTTACAGAGTACGTCCTATAGGAATCCAATTCTCAACTTTGAATAAGATGGGTTACCATTTTTGCCGTGGTTTGAATATCAAGCCGAGCATTGTTTGGTCCCCACGTGACCAAGGCCGGTATAGTGAAACGACGTTAGCGAAGTTCTCTCTCTTCAGCAGTAGGGTAACATTATCCATACTATCAGAGAGCGAAAAACTTTTTTTTAACACTCTAGTAACGTAACATCCTCATGTGCGGTTGGGTTCATCTTGTAATGCCTACTCCAATACGGCTGAATGAAATTAATACCATCAGTTTCGCAATTATTGTGACCCTGATCGCTACTTGTATAATTTACTGTAGGAAAAGGGCGATAGGGGACGCAATAATTATCCATTGACCGGCCGCAAATTCATTCAAAATAGAAGCTAACTTCTAAGAATGCGCTTACCTGCTAGAGGACGTTACGTTAATTGTAGTAAGCGGCAGTTTTGGACATGTCCCTAGAAAGCCTTAAGCTGAGAAAGGTCCTCATACCAAATACGTGTAACAATCAAGAAGGCTAGCCTACATTATTTCCTCAAGCGAAACAATCTTTGCGAAGAGTCAAGTGAATGCAAATTTAGACCCTTCGCGTGCTTGGTAATCCCAAAGGATCGGAAACAAGCTTTATTACACCAGCTACAAAAATATTTCTTTAAAAGGTCCTCCTAAAATGTAACTAAGGGAATTTGGATCAATTCAAGGCAAAACAAGCACTTTCCGCCCAATTTCCAACAAACCGCATGTGAATTTAACTTTTATATTACAGAGATGACGCATTTGGAAGATGACCGAGTCGACGGCGAAAAGAAATACTATATGCTAAGTATTTTCACGAAAGAGAGCAAGAAATAAGATCAGCAACGCCATGTTACATTCGTTTGTCAATGCATTTAAACATTTTTTTACCCTGAACTTTCCCAATTGATTACCTGATACGCCCGTATTGTTTGCGCACATTGATATTTTTCATTGGTTATAGTCTGCCAGCATTCAATACCCACACGAGACCTGAGCAAAAATATCACCGCAATGAGTGCCTACAAATCGGGTCCTAGGCTTTGCGTAACTGCTACCTTCGAGTAATGGAGGCACTGCCAGGATTAGTATCTTGAAGCGCATTGCTCGAAAGTTACAAGCAAAAGATTATATTACCCACCAATTATTATTCCAATGAGGCACGCATGACAACATTCAAAGGTAGATAGAAAAACCATCGACTCTTCCAGGGATAGAATACATAGTTTTCTTTAAATAAACTAGGAGATGGGCAATTACAAAAACAATCATTCTTTAGTAATTTTCCACGATTTTTTATTACGCTACTACCAGCTTTAAAAATTAACTTATCGTTTAGGAACCTTCCAGAATAATATTCAACTGTCGAAACCAGTAGTATCGTAATAAACAATTGTGGAAAATTAATTATTGTTGAAAATATTTATTCTATTAAATGGAACGATTCCACAAAATTAAGCCTATTAATTACACAGAGGTATTTTTAATGAAAGGCGAGGTTTTTGAAAAATAATTATAATATCATACATGAACAAGTTTTGAATAAAACGCAAAGGTGACAAAATTTTCCCTACGGGTGCGGGAAATGCTGAATTCAGACCGTCGGTTAAGCGTGCGAATGATCGGAGATCGTATTGAAATCGATAAGATGACAGTGCATACCATTATCACAGAAAGTTTGGCGATGCTAAAGATCTGCACTGAACTCGTCCCGAAGGTCTTGACGGACGACCAAGCGCTGAGTCGAGTGTCTGCTTGCGAAGACCTTCTGCAACGGTTTCACGACGATTCCCCAAACCCCATATAGTCCGGACTTGGCACCAGCAGACTAGTTCCTATTCCCAAAAGTGAAATTCTCCCTCAAAGGGATCTTCCGGAACCCGTCCACCAGGGAGCCTTCGAGTGGTGGAAAGGCCGCTGGTAAAAGTGTTTTTTTAAGCTCATCGGATTTGCTTTGAAGAATTTTGAGGCATTGTAGCAAGATTGAAATAAATCTATAGCTACGAAAATTTTCCCGATACTTTTGATACAAACCATGTATACAGTTCATCATTATCAACAGCCCTTTATATCTGCAAATATTACAGTCGATGGAATTTCAAGAGCAATCAATAACAGTTCACCATCGAACTTCAATGCATCACTCTTTAAGGGACAATGACACCATTACGACTATTGGTACAGGTATAATTAAGACAAACAGGATTTTATCATCGCTGAAGAAATATCATCTGAAGTTTAAAAAAAACTTGAAACGGACATTTGATTGTTCTCAATAATTCGCGAAAAATGTTAATCGCGCTCCAGAATCGCAATGAAAGCAATCACTGGAAATACACGTGTAAAATGCAACTGCTCTACTTTAAGCTATTCCATCTAGAACCTTTTAATGACGTCGCCAAGGTTGTGTGCGTCATTTTTAGGGCGATGACATCAATTGCGACACAAAGCGGGTCAAAATTCCAAAAATCTCTTCCTTTTCCGCCATGCGCCAGCGTCATCCCCGATTATTTGCTCGATATAATGTACGCACTATCTGCCAGTTTTCCAAGTTAACCTTTGAAACACGACAGGCGTTCACACGACCGATCATGTCCTCGGAATCCTATCACATGACGTTACAATCGGAATGCATGGAATGACTCGGGATTCGAACAGGCTTGTCACCGATTACGAAGACAGTTTGATTTTCCATGGGCAAGAAAATTTCGACTTTTTTGTCAACGGGGAGTCGCGATATCAGCAATGCCCAACGAAGCACCGTTGCTTTCTTTCACTCCGGAACAACGAAATCTTTCTTCTAGTTAGTTATTAGATTGCAATGTAAACGAACATAATTACAAAACCGGGTGCATAGGTGCCTTATATCTACATAATAATAATCACAGTAATCAACCCGATGGTCGATTTGGTAGGTGATGGTAGAGTTCACCCAGTACTAAGCCCGACGGCGTGTGAAATTCACACATCAGGGTAGGGGGGCCAGTTCCTTTCCCTGGGCCGGTTATGGTTTCCGAGGAAGACTTGGTACCCGAAAAATCCTACATAAATAAATATATATACACACACATATATAAATATATATATATATATATATACACACACATATATATATATATATGTGTGTATATATATACACATATATATACATATACACATACATATATATATAATATATATACACACACACATATATACATATGTGCATATACACGCTACATATATATATATATATATATATATATATATATATATATATATATATATATATATATATATATATACACACACACACACACATTTATTTTTTAAATATTTGAATTGACACTTTTTATTGCTATTGTTTTATAGATATACGTAAGCAAAGACTATGGCATCGAGCGTCACAGATTCATTCGCGGCCACTGATAAATTAAGCTATCGGTCGCACCTACGAAGTTCTCCAACGCGCGATGATGAAAAATGCTTGCCTAACTGTACTCACGCCTGTGGCCCTTACGTAACGTGACAACGGTTGCCTCCATCGGCTGGACACAACTCGGACCAAAGTTCATCACATTCATTCTCTTCCAATGCTATTTTAAGTCATCTCATTATGTTGCCATTGTGTGTGACAGTTACGCGACCAAAACTTAGACAGCAAGCTCCCAAGTATTGGCGACTAACACCACCAATACGCTCGACGTTTCCGAAAGCGCTAAGTCGTGTTCGGCACTTCCCCCTACCCTTCTAACTCGTTAGGGAGAAAGTTCCTGTATCCTACATACATACTTTATACATCGACACAGACTTCACACCAGATTTTTTTTCATTATCTAAACTCTCGAGTCTCTCTCTTTCGCATTCTCTCGCACACCTTTATGGCCGATGTAGGATGTTAGTCATCAAGATTCTTCTCATTTACTCACTCAAATACGAGGAAAGCATGGCACCATAAAGATGAATGAGTCAATATCAAACTAGTTCGACTAGAGTGCACTCGTGTTTTTTTACTTCCAATTTTTTACATTACCCCTCTTTTTTTAAAGGCCGCCTCCCTTGTCTACCTCGATAATTTTGTAGGCATGCGAATACGAATGGAACCATCAATATTTCGTGCGTGGGGGAGTTCGGATATTGCCAGTTCAGCCATGAGATTCGGGTTGCCATTAGTGACAACACAAGTCGTCACATGATTTGCCACTAACCTGGAAAAATTTCGAGGTGGGATCGACGAGCAAGTTCAGAGTGTCCCTCTGCTCGGAGGTCATCACGTCGGGGTATGGGAACACTTGAGACGCCTCGACCGTGCCCCTGAAGATGTTCATCGTGAAGGATTTGGACTCCTTAGCTCCGCCCTTCTTCGTTTTCGGGTCCTCTTGGTGCTTGGTCGCCACCTGAGGGGCCGTGGCTAGTAACCTTCCATGCGTTCAAAGGAAAGAGAAAGCATTTGGCCAAATTAATGTCAACGGCATATTTTACGCGGCGTCACTTTTAATTGCTCGGCTTTCACGCCAACAAAAACGCTCTCTTGTAACTAAATAGTGATAGTGGTTTCAAGGAGAGGCCACCGTCAGCTAAGGTCATTTGCGCCGTTACGACTGGATGGGAAAGGAGGAAAGGTGGAGGGAAACTCGGCGTCGCCATAATCCTAATATTAACAAAAGGCGCCAAGGGGTCCCCGCAGCTTAACGTCCCATCCGACGGACGTCGTATTCAATCACAAGTGCCTTCCACAAAGCACCTCAAGTAGGGGTCGGGATACCACTGAAAAATCTAAGTTGTCTCCAGGATTCGAACCCGTTACCCACCGCACCATTCAGATTCCCTCTCCTCCCGTAATAGGTCGTATATTGTGGCAATAGGGCAAGGTTTCTGTGCGTATGTTGTGTACAAGAGTAATGTTATCAGTACCGAAATTAAAAGAGACGAGCAATTAGGTACGGATACTAAAGTAAATAATGCCAAAACATCGTTGGAAACCATCGAAACTGGACACCAACCTCACTTCGGTATGCACCGGCGACTTGCAAAATAATTTAAATCCACAAGTCATCTGTCAGACGAAACTATGGTCGTCATACTACGTGCCGCCCTTCTGCAAGACATTAAGTAAAATGCAGATGCATTTGCAACAGGCATTTCGTCTGGAAGTAGCGAACAGTATTTCTCCACTTTATAGAGTCAATACATTTACGCTCCAAGTCTTAAAACTCTTGTCGAAATAAACTAACTACAGATTCGAAAATGGAATTTTATGACTTGAAACGGGCATTCAGCTCTGCCATTTTGAGCTCCCCCTTTCCATCAATCCCAAAGAAAAATTTTTTTTAAATTTTTAGGGCAAAAAAATGTCCCAACACCAGTGAAAAGTTGAATTCCGGGCAAATATGAAAAAATTGGTTACTTCGCATTGTTTACAGCACCAACGAAACGGGAGTGGAGTGGTATTCCATGACTCTGTTATAGTTTAGTTAGCACTGTGGCAGTTTTCGAGCTTCAATGGAATCGATTACAAAAATGCCTTTTATCCTATCACCGAAAAAAAGAAGGGAGGCTATTTGTCCACTGGGTGCACAGAGATACCTGATCGCCTTGATCGAGAATCCGAGATACAATTGCTTATAGCGGAAGGCGGATTTTCACAGAAAGGACAAAGTAGCTAGAATAACATAATAATGGGTCTCTGGAAATAATAGGAATTCTAATGCTAGGGGATATTAAGCGGTTGATATGGGAAACGTCTCAACGCGAACATCCATCTTACATCGTAGGCGCAACCACCCCTGAACGGAAATTGAGCTTAGTATATAACAAGGCGTCGACGGCCCCATTAAATGAAAATAGCATGGTAATTTAAAATAGATTAATAAAAAATCTAATCTTCAAAGTTAGCTCGGAGTATGTGCAAATTGAGGAGCCTGCTGGCAATTTGAAGAAGTTGAGCAATTCAAGTCAAATAAGGAAAAAAATCATGAAATAAAACTACTCAAACATGTTCAGGTCAAATATAATGGCTTTTGCAATGCATTTATTAATCATTTTCCGATAACGATTTCAATGCCACTTCATATAAAATGAGGAAATTGTACCATGCGGATCTCAAATGACATGAGTCAGAAGAACAACGGAGCTCTGGTTCCCGGGGAGAAAGCTCAGCAGCTCGCCGGTTTCCTTACCCAAGGCACTGACGTCATTTAATTTTGGCATACACGTGATATTCCCACTAAAAATTGGCAGGGCTGAATAGGATTTAAATATTACAATCAAATTGATTTAGACAAATCCTCGTTGGCCGTATAACGGGACAAGAGAAAAAATGTTTTAAAATATAAATGGCAGCTCACAGAATACGACGATGCAGAGATGATTATCTCAAGGCAATGACTCCTCTGGGTGAGACAAGACAGTGCTGAAATTTCGGCAATAACAGCTTAAGACGATGGCATGCAATAGGATATAGGTCTCATCTAGACATCAGCTTTCGTGTTTTTAAATACAAAGCATTAAACCGAAGCGTTTCTCATTTCTGAATTGAAGGCTATGCACAGTTATCTTCAAAATAAAATACCATCAGCATTTAACATTGCATAGGACCCGTTGGTACATGAAATTTATGATCCTTAAACAAGTGAGAATCAATGGAATATTTTCAAGACTAGACAATTAACTTACTCATTGATGTGGAAGTTAACATGGGAAACGAATGATCATAACTATTAATAGGGTGTATAATGTAAGAGTGGAACCAACCACCGTTTAAAAAACTCATAAGCAAATGATTAAGATTGAAGTCCTAACGCAATTGAAAAAGATTGCACACAATGATTAACAGAAGCGAAATAAGCTGGATATAAGTCAATTTAACATTGTGGAATCGCAAACAATAACAATGGTGATGCAAAACAGATGCACGAATATGAACACAGTTACTTAAAGCTATTAGCTGTTGAGCACGATAAATATATACTCAACGATATAGTCAAGATAACTCTCAATACTTTATTCCACAATTCGATTTCGGTGCTGTTTCCACAAGGACCCATCATAACATTGTTAACAACATATATCAATGTGAAATTCTAAAGCGAGAACACCCGATAGCATAGTAATGGAAAGTATGCCCTGTTAGAGGCCAATATTTCATCATTCATCAATTCGCTCACTAAGAGCCAACGGAGCGAATTTGTTTTGCGATGAAAATAAGGTATATATTTTACAACAAGAATATTACCGAGTGATGTTCAAAATGGTTTTGTTAATTTGTTTCGATTCAAAAGTTTGCATGACAGTAACAGTATCAGTAACATAAGCTAGAGCATTTGAAAACATTGCGATGGTATTGTAATCTCTTAATTTTGTACTTTATTACGCGAGCAGAATTCATTGATGTTTTCTAGTCGGCTATTTGTCTCTCTTTCATCATTTTCTTCATTAGAGCGCCTTCTAAACACAAACTTATCGACTGAGCAAATTATTACGGACCACTTCTTATCAATTTGTACGATAATTACTTGAACATTTGGTTCACATTAACTGATTACGAAGCGAAGGGCTGCATTAAACAACGTAAGTCCAGTTATATCTAATTTACAGGGTCATATAAATAATTTTTTGATGCATTACACTAACAGGCATCTTTGTTCGTAGTAGCTTTACCACGAATTATAAAATCATAATAGCAAAACTGTCAGTAAATTAAGCCCATTCAAACATGCATACATTGATTCCCTGCAATTTTCGTAAACCATCACCAAAAAATTGCTGCTGACATGAAATCTTGCCAAACGATAATCTAAAATCTTCAAAATGCAAAATATGGGTCAATTCCTCTAAGTTGAAATTGAAAACCTCGAGGGCCTCGAAGTTGTTTTGCCCCTATTCCATATTCATTATCTTTACAAATGGACAGCAATGAAATCCCAGAACATTTATGTAAACCATAGATGAATAGCACATATAAATATAATAAATTCGATAATCAACAAAAAAGGTACTCACCTTTGACTTAAGTCGGTGCATTTTATGTTTTTCGGAGTTAAGAACACGATGCGACCAAAGCGAAGCATGATTGACAGAGTTACACCAACGTACTACACACGATCACGGTCAACTGGACTCTGGTTTCAAAATTAGTTGCCTCCTTCTGCTACGATAGACGTTGACGTCATTAAAGGAATGGTACTCGAACAACCTTGCTCATACCATACAAAATATGATTTAAGAAGCGCTTCCAAAAAATGTATAATGAATTACAAATCAAAACTTGTATTTTAAAACTCAGGATATTTTAGATTTGCGGGAAAAAAACCTCTTAATCTGCTTAACACTTCAGACGACACACACGGAAATCAATTGTATTATGTCAAAAACTCAAAGTCTAACTTTTCTCAATTTTAACCTGCTACCTTGTATTTTCCACTTTAAAATTTATATTTACTATTCACAATATTAAAAGACTAATTCTTACGAAAATAACTCAGTTGACAGCGTTTAATCCCCACCTCGCATTGGAAATTTTGAACGGAAAATGAATCAAAACACGATTCTTTGGAAGGGACTGCCATCTATTGAGCTGCAATGGAAGTAACTGGGAAAAAATGATAAACGTTTTTATACAAGAAGATTTCAAAATGGTTTTAGTACGAATTCAATGTTAATCATGGTATTCTTTCTAAATATTCTCTTTCAAATGTTAATTGTTTCGTTCAACTCTGTGGGCAAGAGAGAAGACATGGCAAGAAATCAAATCATTTTATGAAGCCAAACTCTTTTCATAACGTTTGCTCCATATCAGATTTAAAGTGAACTCCGGCGTCCATATCATACAGCAGCCTTTTCTTTGCAAACCTTAGCAAAATGATTCCAGAGGTGCCCACGCTAGCAATTTTGCCATAGTTATTCTTCACACCTTGCTCATTCGGGACAGTAGTGACATAAACGGCTGAAGATTGTACCATCGTCTTTCAGTTGTTTGCGTACTGATGGCGCCAAGTAAGTTTTTGTTTTTTAGAATAAAAATATAATATTAGATTACATGAACAACCATTTATTGCTGCCATGGTCGTACATTTCAACGAAAATTGGAGGGGCGATTAATTTAGACTCCTGCGTACCTATAATCACAATTTTTTTTATATTACTGCCTCCTTTATTAATTCTTTACAACTGTGCCGAGAACATATAGTAGACTGCATATTAACTGTTTATAAATACTTTGGGAAGTTTAAAGGAATTTTTAACTAAAAAACTACAGTCAAATAACCTTTCAACAATTTTATGAAAGTTGGGAAGTTTGGTTAGCGTGAAAAATGTAGAAAGAAGAGCAAATATTTTTTAAACAAAACCGATTTTCTCACAACTGTGACAACAGATAAATCTTCCGATAGTAGTGAGGACCTTTTATTTTCATTTGAATCTTTTTACTCATTCATTTATACGGTTACCCAAAGGAAAGATCGGTGGGTGAATGGAAGAAAGCCGATTCGAGAAAAAAATTATTATTTTATAGCTATTACGAACAGCGGTTGTGTAATTATGTTAGACAATATTTAAAACTTTGCTAATATGATTTTAAACCATATTATATGCATGCACATGATATAAATACCAGCTAAGTACCTTGATTTATTCCATAAGGTTTTCTCCCACATAAAGGCTCAAAAATGTTTAGGTCTCTGCAACCCCCCCCCCCCCCAACCATCAAATATACACACCCTGTCTCAAATAAACAACCTCCAATGTTGCGTCTCAATTGCTCCTTTAAAGACTCTTTTACCCCAAATTTTAATGCTCTGCATACTTAGGAATTGTTGCAAAATACTGAACAGCCGACCATAGATTCTTTTACGTCCCGGAGTGCGAAGCGTAATTTACTGATATCTAATAACCGTTTAAATCGGGCCAAAAAGTCACCGCTTTCATCGGGGGGGACAGTGGAATATTGTTGAACTTCTTTTGTTTCCAAAAGTATGTGGGCAATCACCGGCGAGCCTAGGAATGGGGAATGGTGGAAAAATTCTTGATGTGGGCGTTCATTGGTTGGCAGGAGCTCTGGACTCTAGGAGCAATGTCAAACTATCCCATCCGAAGTGCATGCCAGCCACAGTGAATACCGACAATGGGAACGTTTTCACCAAATTGTAATCCCCAATTCTCAGAGTACCGTTGTCTGCATACAGACCTCGACATGGGGAAGCATTTCAAAGACTTACTCATCATCAAGCCCTTAGAGCTACTAGTGTTGTATGTCAATGGGACACAACGTAAGTGATTATATATGAGAGGCCAATGGGCTTTCCTTTGCCCTTTCATGTGAAATAATCCGTAAGGGAAGAAATACTTAGCGGATACACGACATGTAGGAAAATGTATAGAACAACTCTAATAATAACTGGCATATGGCCTTGACGACAAAATAAACTATAGCAATTTCCGGGGATAGGGTTGGTACAGTGGCTAGTCTACAGACTTCCCACCGAGAGGGTTCGAATCCTGAAGACGAGAAATAATTTTCAGTGGTATCCCGATCCCTACTTGAAGTGCTTTGTGGAATTTGACGTGGACTTTGAGTGAGTAGGATTGGATTGGACGTTAAACTGTAGACCCCTTGGCGTTTTTCGACAAGTGTAAGCTAATGCTGACGCCGAGTTTCTTTCCACCCTTCCTTTCCCATCCATCCCTAATGGCTCCCTAATGACTCTAGCTGTCCCCTAAAACTACTAATACTAAAACAATTTCCTCTTATACAATGCTCATGTTGATTAGAAAATGTATAGACATTTAGGGATTGGGGGAGGATGTGTGGAAATATACGGATCCACTGTAGGTGATGCAAAAGTGTGTTACATGCTGAATTAATTTTTTTAATTTTATTTAATCAAAAAAAGTCATTTATCCGAATGAGGCCAGCTGGAAAAATGTTTTCCCTTATTTTACCAATATGGTGCTCATTGGTTTTTAATTTCCATTCCTGGTTTTCCTAAAGTTAACTTCAGGTGATTTTGGAACAGGCAGCCTTGTCAGCTATGAATAATTATGCACATTTATGCCTAAATCAACTTAGGTGACATATATTGGCAAGGAGAAACAACTGAAAATTACGTTCAAATTGGTACCCGTTGCTGTGGTAACTGTCACTGCACATCGCTTGCAAAAGAAAGTTGAAGGAATTTTAAAATCCCTCAGATTCTGCAAAAAAATATTTGCAGGGTGGGCGGTGATGGCCGGAAAGCAAAAAGGTAACCTGATATCTCGCCTGCTACTTAACCCTCTGCCCTCAAGAATGACTTCCCCTCGAAGCTTGGGGACTGGTGAGGCCGGTTTGAAAACCAAGGGGTTTCGAGCTGAGACGTTGAACAAGTGAGGGCAATTACCTTATGAAGGCATTGATGTAATTTTTCTCAATATAGAGAAGGTATTTGTTGTATGGAAAAGATTTATTATGATCAAGAAATTACCCAAGTCCAAAATTTATTGAGCAAGGGAAAAAATCTCCATTTTTTGTGCGCGAGCGTAATTGCGAGGACTTGGTTTAGGATGATAAGATGGTGTCTCGAGTCGACTCATGAATGGCCTCCGTTCATAAAGTTCAAGGTACTCGATGTTAAAAGTTATATATCGATAGGAGTTTATTCGGTGACGATGGAATTAAATCTGGTACATAATTTAAATCTAAGTACAAGCAACTTCTCTAACGGTGATTCGACGAATGGCCAATACTATTTTCTTCACTTCATCAATGTTTTCGTCTGTTGTTGACGTGCTCGGGCGTCCGGCACGCTCTTCGTCGTTCACATCTGCTCGGCCCTCTGAGAACATTTTGTACCACCGATAAACGATACTTCGGTCTATGACAGCTTCTCCATATGCCACAGTCAACATTCGGAATGCGTCCACCGACTTAATTTCGTTTTTCACAAAAAATTTGATACAGATTCTTTGATCCATTTTTTGAAACAGACAAAAATAGAAGACAAGACAAAACACGTCCCAGCAAAAGAGCTGTCAAAAATTAACGAAACATTCAAAATGACCGAACTTTTCGGCGTAAGGGAGAGACATAAGTACCATACATAACGCCACAAAAAAATCAAAAATCAAATATATATAACCCGCGGAAATTCAAAATTCGCAATACTTTTTGGACAGACCTCGTATATTAATCGTTATTTTGGAATTTCGACTACTTTTTATTAAGTATTGTTTAGCAAAAATGAGTTTTTCACCTTTCGACAATTGAATTCCGGAAATTTCCATGCATCGATATACACTCTCAAGAATATTATGGTGAACCCATGATTGATAGGGATATTTAAGATTTATTTCTTAGCTGAAAAATAATATCGATTTTCACTCTTGTTGCTGGAAAAATGACAGTGGGAAAAGGTATATGAATAGGAATGGAAGTTGAGGAGGTAGTGGGAGTGGAGGAAGACGAAGAGAAGCCTGACAGCCGCATTAGCTTGCCGTAGATACAAAAGTAGCCACAATTTAACGCTTCATTAGAAGGATGCAGAAGTAATGTGCTTAAATGTAAGTTGCGCTGAGCGCGACACGGAAGCAGGGTTCGGAGTGAATCTGAGGAACGTTCACCCAAGTCACTATCACTAATCGAAAATAAAATGAGATGTGATTTTTTGATTTTCCGCAGCGAAATATTTTATATTCTGGCCGTTTTATTTCAGCAGCTATCTGTCATTTACATGTCAACATTCCCAGTTTTCCACATACAATTCAGTTCCAACACCAGTGAAGAAGGTGAACCACATATTAAGGGAATGGGAGTGATGGGTATAAACAAACTAGTCAACAGAAAGGAGGGCAGGTGTCAAATCTATTTTTTTCTGGTCGGTGACTAATATCACTCTTAAGGTATCAGAAAAACAGTAAATAATAGGGAATTTATATATATATATATACATATATATATATATATATATATATATAAATATATATACATATATATATATATAAATTCCCCATTGTATATATATATATATAAATTCCCCATTATATATATATATATATATATATATATATATATATAAATAGAGTCTCACTTGAAGAAGGCCTCTGAGAGGGCCGAAAGCTCGAAAAATTAACAGTGTGAGTGTTCTTTTAAATGTTGCTATTCTTTTCTATTTGTGTTATACCTGTATTGTGTCACCCCTTTATACTATATATATGGTGATGGTAGACTTCACCCAGTACTAAGCCCTATACGGCGTGTGAATATTCACACATCAGGGTAGGGGGGCCAGTTCCTTTCCCTGTGCCGGTTATGGTTTCCTAGGAAGGCCTGGTACCCGAAAAATCACATAGCTTGGGTGGAGCTGCAGGTGCCCAGAGTGCTTTACCCGGGAATCGAACCCGGGACCCTCCGATCAGTAGTCCAACGCTCTACCCACTGGACTACCGCGACCCATGTGTATATTTATATATACATATATATATACATATATATATACATATATATATACATATATATATACATATATATATATATGTATATATATATATATACATATATACACATTCAAATATATGGCGAACAAATATTCATTCACATGGAAATAGATATAAGCAAAAGGGATAGGAACACATGTAAAAGACGAACACAGGAGAGGTGGGGAAGGCGGAATCAGGCAGATCACAAGTGTAAAAATATTTCCTTGACCGGGACTTGAACACTGGATCTTTCGACTTCGAATATTTTTCTAGACATATGTATGGAAAGATATATATATATATACCACATATATATAAATATATATATACATACACACATATACATATAAATATATTTATATCTTCCAAAAATAACGCTCTTTGGTGACGCACAAATATATAAAAACACTGATATAGATTTGTAAAACATATAAACAAAAAGAGAGGACGTTTACATATCTAGTTTTGACCTGTCGACGGCACAGTCGCCATCATCAGAAGGTTTCTATGTTTTAAAAATCTATAATAGTGTATATACTATATATACGTATGTATATGTATATATATATATATATATATATATATATATATATATATCACATATGTTTTGTTAATTACCTTTGAATTTTGCTTGATGATGACAATAATTTGTTGAATGTATGTCTGACGTATTTTAGACTGACTCCTTTATTTCCCTCAAGAAGTGCGGTGGGGAAAATTGCAAAAATCATTGTTCATTTTATATGAAAATTTTCCACAAATTATTCCTCGAAAGGTTTTTTACTAAAGAATTGACTTGTAATTGTTATTAGCCTACCAATCAGAGGTGTACTTTTGAAGGGCCCTGCCTACAATCACGCAGTTCCGTGATTCTCTTAGACTTAATTATTTCATCGATTAAATACGCTTTAGAAGAATGAGTTCAACAAGTTATATTTTTCTACATTGAATGTTATTTTTTTATCCTTTTTAGCAAACGACATTTCCTCACGTGTTATCAATCCGTGGATTGTTTTTTCGCAGCTCTCCAAGCTGTTCACCTTCCTTTCAGTCTCTTTAGCCCCTCAAAGATCCTTTCGCCGGCATTTTCCATTACCTGCCTCTCGTTGTTCATTCCTCTGTGATTCTTCCCATCCATTTTTACTTCGATTATGATCTTTAAATAAATAATAGTGCCTCAGGATATGTTCGATCAATTTCCCTCAACAAGTTCATAGAGTCCGCAAATCGCAGCATGTCTTTCCTTCTCCCCGAATTCGTACTTCAACAGTTATTTTTTCTTTGATCTCGTCAATGGCCCTCTCAACAAATTCATTAAATATCAATGGCGATAATGGAACAACCCCGCCTTACTCTTTTATTTTAGGTTCTTCCGTACTGTAGTGAACATAGAAAAGGCATATCTTCCTTGAACTTCCTTCATACTTCCTTCCTCCCTTCCCTGAGACTAACTTCCTTCCTCGCATACGGCCACCATGCTTAGGAGATTTCGTTCCCTGATTCCACGTAAAATTTTTACTTTCGTAATCACCCAGGGCTCTTTGAAACTTCGCAACGACTTAAGTTACTAAACAGATTTTGAATGGCCTGGCTAGTTCATTACTCGGAAACCCACTACGGCCATTTTCAGTTTTGTGTGGAAAACCCCTTGAGCCCTTAATGACTTCACCGCTTCTGCGTTATACCCCCTAGGTTCTCGTTTTTCTACTTTTAAATTGCAAGGTTTGACTTTTCGATTCCTTAAATGGTGACATTTTCCTTCAACATGACATGCAATTTTTAGTTACTAGAATTTTGGATATCGGTCTATTAACTCATTCCTCATTCTGCAATAATCGGTTCTGTCGGGAGAATCATTCCCTAAGGACCTATGTCAATGTTACAATAATATTATATACTTGCATAATGAATTCCAAAGGTAAGCCGTACAACTTACGGACATAGAGCGGAATTTAGGAAGGATTAAATTTTTACGTGAGGCTGACGATAAAATATTTGGCGTGGAACTTTTTGTGCCGATATGTTTATGTTATTTTACTTTCCTGCTGCAAGTTCAGTAACTCAAAAAATTGCAAAACAATAATCTCTCAATATGAAAACTTAATTGGTCAAAACCATGTTTCGCTTGTCCACTCTGGTAATGCCATCTATGGCGTTATTGGAAGGTAGCATGAACGCCCTTGAGTACGTTAGAAGTTCGAGGAGAGGATTACATTTTATAAAGAAATTATGATGAAGTCGTTGCCAATAAAATCCGAGTTACAGTCACATGTGTGAGTGTTATTACGGGCTCCTTGAGAAAAAACAACTACCAATTTGGTATCTTATGCCTTAAAACAAGGCGAGTTAGAAAATTTGGAATTTGGAGTTTTATTATCATTGGGAAATCCTCTTTTTGAGAGTAAATAATCAACAGATTCGCGGAATTACTTGGAATTTGGAGTTTTATTATTATTGGGAAATCCTCTTTTTGAGAGTAAATAATCAACATATTCGCGGAATTACTGTATCTTCACTTAGTAACAGCAATGAAATGCATTCTTGCCTTTTAGTGCAAGTTTCGGGTCTTCTAAGCGCCTTCATTTCCCTACTAACAGTTGTTGGATGTCAATTTAAAATAAGTGCATGAATACGCATAAGGGTTTAGAATAATACTAGTGACCGATAACCATGTAACTCTTGTCAGATTTTGATTCGCTAATCACGGAAAAACAGATGACAAAAGATTTATCTTGCAAATTACACTGCTTACTCAAATTAAATTTCTTGGTATTTTATTTTTGGATGTGTCAGCCTGACTTACAGGTCAAGAACTTTCGTGGTTGATAAGGTCGTGGTTAACGAGAGACGGATGGAAACTGATTAAAAAAATATCCCGCTATCGCTCCTCCAAGCGGCGTCTTGAGGGCATACATCCTCCGCAGGGTATTAAAGACTTCTTTTTGTTAGGATGCTGTGAGAGGCCAATTTCCTCGAATTTCAATGATGAAAACAGAATGGGTTAAATGTCAGATTATTAATTTGGGGAATACTCAAAACCGCCGAGAAAACGATTGCTAAAAATAAACAAGAAAAGAGAAAACCTTGGATTTCACAGATCGTTTACGTATCAGAGAGTAAAAACTCTGCGATATGTATGCTCATCGGGTAAATATTGATAGACATAAAGAATATTCTTTCAGTAGTATTTGGGAATCACCGAAGTTTGAAAAATGAAGAAGCTAAATATCACCATCTTATCCAAAGCACCGGTGCAATTATTGGAACTGAAATCTGGTTGCCCACTGAAATCGCTGGCAGAAAAATGTTTCCAAAATATTTTCCGTTCAAAGAAATAATAGAATTAATAAAATCGGGGGAGATGTGTTTAAAGCAGTCAAGAACTCCTGTGCCAACAGAGTAGAGTTATGCCAGATAACTATTTAGCACTTTTTTATGACCAATTCAAAGGTCCTCGATTCAAAAGACTCCACGTATCCCCATGCGTATATAGACCACCGGACAATGGTGTTATTAAAATATTATAACTAGGCAGGAGGCTCACGAGAAGATTGAATGGATGGATCGAATGGCCATCTAATAACGGATTGAAGGTGCATGAATGAAATATTGAAACTACTTTAAAGGCTTCAGGTGGTAATTCATCGGGCAGTTTGTGGGAAGGTTGTTCCGTTTTGGCCGAGGAAGGGTCCGAATGTGATTCGTCATTGAAGTGAGAAGTGGCACTGAAATATTTTCTGATTTTTTTAGAACGATTCGTCACTTGCTTTTTTTTAATGTGTGCCGTGAATTTCTTTTTGACGGTTTGAGTTTCATTTCCCGACTTAATTGGGTAAAACTGTAGTTCGCGCAAGTAATCCAATTAATTTGAAAGTCGAAGTGACAATGAGTACCGCAGTCGCCCGAAACAGAAGTACGTATCGTGAAAGAGTAAGTGGGGGAAACCAGTGTCTCGCTCATATCATCACATCATAACTATTCCGTCCCACATCCTCTACGTTAATTAGCAAGAATTAAACGCTTTCAATGTATTTTATTTCGGAAATACATAGTTTTCCCTCGTTCTTTGACTGCGGCGAAATCTTGCTTTCCAAACACTTCCTTCCCGGACGTGAGTCCAAACCGCCTCGAGTATGTATACTCGTGTGAGCACTATTTCCCAATTAAATTACTTAATGGCCACAGAACATCGATTAAAATCTATTTGAGCGAGGAGTAACGAGCGGCGCATTTGGGTCGCATTATCGCTCAGTTTATTTCCGGCAGGAGGAACGTCAACTACAAGTTTCAATGTCCGTTATGATTAAGAAATTGCGACCGTTGATGCTTTCGTCCAAGAAGGAAATATGTCAGTAAACTATTAATGAATTTCTCCGACATTTGTCGTAGCATAGGAATAAGAATTAATCATGATTTTCGAGAAACCTGAAATTACGTCCGGCCATTTTCGGCTTGTTTTACCCGTCTCCCACCGTTTTTAAGGATCCAAAAAATGCGAATCCTCCCCCATTCCCCCTACCTTACGTAATATCGGTGCTATCACTAATATATCACACATCAATTTTTTCTAAAAAATAAAAATTCTAATTTAGGTTTGACGGAAGTACTTTTTACTACGATAACACTTATATTGATCACCTCAATCACGTGTTTTAACCAGAAATACATATTTTTGTATTTTTTGTTAGATATCAGAATTCATGCCACAGCGTAATGAATTTTAACATTTCGGAAGCCTTTTAACAGATTGGTGAACGCTTACATTTTTTTGAAGCCCCAGTTTCATTAAAAGGGCACGATGTGTTCTTGAATGATCAAGGTTAATTCAAACTATTTCTTAACAAATAATGGCTGAAATAATTCAATAATATAATGAAATATTTCTCCTGAAACTCCCTCCACCCACGCCACAAGGAAACTTAATAACATAGCACACCTCCCCTAACCCCCGAAAGCCTTACCTAATTTAAAGACAGGTCCATATGCCTGAATTAACCCCCGGATTCGCATCAGTACAAATAAGTAAATCCCTTACTTCTTCAGGAATCAGAATAGCATCCGAACTTGGGAAGACGCCACGTGCCGTGATAGTCTTTTAGAATGATTTGAATTACGCGTAATATATTACATTTTGATAGTTCATAATATCAGTTAAATACAGGTTTATTTCAAAGAAAATTACGATATAATATGTATTCTCGCATGTATTCTCGTATTCCATCGTAGGGTGACATGAAAATAACAAAAATTAACAACATAAAATATATTAATTTTTTGTTGAATTTTCTAATTTTGTTTGCCATTATTTGCCTCGTAAAAACTACTTTGTAGTACAGATTCTACCTTAAGGCTTCATGAGGTTGCATGTTCTATGAGCCCCAGAATTTAATTTTATCGTAACCCTTTTTTAAAAATTGATTTGGGAAATTTGCTAATATTAAAAAAAAATTATATATATATAGGTTTATACTTTCTTGGCGAGCGATAATTGCAGTCAATACATCACGACTGTGGACTTGAGTATACTTGTAAATCAGATTGTGTCTTATCGAGATGAATCTAACTCATACTAGAGGTTATTTATTCAGATTCAAAAGCTACTCTGATAAAGTCTTAGATGGAGGAATGGGACTGCGCACCAAGGGATGGGGTATTTTTCGGAGGCATCAAATGGAAAACTTCGTAGAATGTGGGTTAGGTGAGGAGCGGCAAGAAATGGTTTTCCCGCCGATAATAAGGATTTTTTCCCGCCGCTCCAGGCGCGCCCTGCACCGCTCTGACGGGCTGCGATTGGAGGGGGGTATGTTGGCAAGCGACGCTGAAAAAGGCAGTCGGCTCTGAGCTGTGGTGTAGTGAGGAGCTCTGTTAACGCGAACCTCCACGCTCGACCCACGTCACGGAACGCGATGCCGAAGCAGCGTTATTCCATCAAATTTGCGGTAAAGCTTGGGAAATCGTCTACCGAAACTGTCGGTAGTATTAACCAGGCTTACGGGGAGTCAGCCATGTCCAGAAACATGATCTTTCGGTGGCACAAGATGTTCGTGGAGGGCAGAGAAGAGGTCGACGACGAACCACGGCCTGGACGCCCATCAACGACACTCACCGACGAAAATGTGCGAAAAGTTCGCGATGTACTGAACTCTGATCGTCGTCTTAGTGTTCGGATGATAGCAGAGCAGTGTAATGTGCCAAAAACAATAGTGCACGAGATTATTAGTACCAATTACAGATGCGAAAAATTTGTGCAAAGTTGGTGCCGAAAGTGCTCAGTGATGATCAAAGACTCAATCGTTTGGAAATCGCGACACAACTTGCGGATCACTGCAAAAATGATCCACATTTTTTAGAGAACGTTGTTTCGGGTGACGAGACGTGGATCTTTGAGTACGACCCGGAGTCGAAGAGACAAAGTGCGGAGTGGCACACCCCATCATCACCCCGTCAAAAGAAAGCTCGCATGAGCAAATCTCGTATCAAGGCGATGCTCATTGTCTTTTTTGACAAAAGGGGAGTCGTCCACTACGAATTTGTACCTGAACGACAAACTGTAAATGCTGCATTTTACGTCCAAGTGCTCGACAGGCTTCGAAAACGAGTCGCCCGCGTCCGGCCAGCGATCAAAAACATCTGGCGGCTACATCACGACAATGCGCCGTCTCACACCGCGCTTGTCGTGTCGGACTTCTTGGCCAAGCACGGCGTGGCAACGCTGCCGCACCCGCCCTACAGCCCGGACTTGGCACCACCGGACTTCTTTCTGTTCCCGAAGATAAAGAGGAGTTTGAAAGGAACGCGATACGGGACTTTGGACGCCGTCAAAGAGGCCGTGACGACGTGTCTTCGAGAGGTTCCCGATGATGCCTTCGCGGGAGCGTTCCAGGAATGGGAACGCCGCTGGAACAAGTGTATCGACTCACAAGGGTCCTATTTTGAGGAATATTAGCTTAAGATATGTAAAAGTGTAATACATTTTTTTTCCTGAGCTCAGTACACTTATTTTCCGGACGAACCCTGTAGAATGTGCTTAGTTGTTATTGGCGTTACTTTGTGAACTGACGCAAGTTACAGACATGGCAGCTAAGAATAAGACGTACTCATATTTCGGGCATTTAAAGTTGACGGAATGTACATGCATAGAGTTGAAGAATTAGATTCCTCAACCACAATGTTGAACAATAGTTGTTCAAACCATATTTTCCCTTCCTGAAATATGTCATCTATCTGTAGGGCTACGTGATCGATATCCTTTGCATTTGGTTCGAAACCGAATGTCAATTTGAGTTATATAGAAAAAACCTGAACCCCCCTCGTAAAAGCATTGATTTAACAATGGAAAAAGATAACCTAGGTGCTAATAATTTTCTAGACCTTACGATTTATATGAAAAAAGAAGAACTTACATATCGTCAGTAGGAAAGCATCCGCTACCAACCCCAACGACTATTCTCAGTGTTCTTCGCACAAACACGCTGTTTTCCACTCATTCATGCATCACCCGTCAAAATCTACTTTTTACACTCACTAATTTAATGGAGTACCCAGCATTATCATTTCCACAGCCCAAAACAACGGTTCCAACCCAGGAAAAGTGAAAAAATTCTAAGAAAAAAATTAAAGCAACTAGCTATAAAAGAGATCGTTTCCTCCCCGAATTTAAAGAAACTATAGCAAAGTGACGCTCGCTTCCTTTGGTCGGTAACCTTTCGTATAAAATTGCCGACCTCCTATCCCCAACCAATCAGGATACCGTTATACTCACCTGTTGATCTTGAAAATTTCTTGTGTGACAGGAGAGATGAATGTTGGTTGATATAATGAAGTTAAAATTTGATTTGTGCAAACTTATTTGTGGGAACTATTCTTCGAGTTACATAGACCATAGCGGAAGAATCATCCAGACACGCCCACAAGAAACATGTGAGGTGGTTTTAAAAATGCCTATCCAACGTCCCTGTTCGCCAAGCATGCAGTGGACAAAGCCTATAGAATTAAATTGCAATCAAATGATCTACGCTCCCTACCAAAACATTTTTCTGATGGATGAATTAAATGAGCTTGAAATTTCTCAAATGTCTAAAGTTGCAAAATTTCTCTTAGCAATGATTAACTGTCCCCAACTTTCCTTTACTTTCCATCAGCTTCCTTTCCCCGAAATAATTTACTCCTTCAGCCAACTTCTCTCACCATCATGCGTCCCTACCCTTTCTATGGCTTCCGACCGCTGGGGGACCTTGACCAAGGGACGAGGTTCGTGTTGAGCAGTACGAAAACCCTACCCTCAGTGCCATTTTTTAAAACTGATTGCAAAAATTGATACTGATATTGGAATGCGCAAGGAAATTGGAAATGCAGGTAGTAGAGAGTATGCAGTTTAAGCGTAAATCAAAATTAAAGTGTAGAACAGATAGTCAGCAAGATGCCATTTTTTCCACGAACGATAGGGGATCATAATGACATTGTTCGACCGTGGTAGGGTAATGTTCGGGTAAAATTATTCTGGTGTGTATTCGCCCCCTGTCACACACCCTGGCGGTGGCTTGCAGGATATATATAAATAAATAAATGGGAAGTCAATAAAGCAAATGACCGACGGAGGTGTCAGCAAACGAAACTTCATAAAGTAAAGGCCATTTCTTCCTCTCAACGGGGAATTTCATAGACCTTATAAATTGCAATTGCATAGATCATACAAGGGTTTCCAGGAATGGATGCGCGAAGACCGACTGCCTCTTCGTCCATTTTAAGGACTGTAAGTATTCTTTGAAAAAGTGTGTACTGTGAAAGTGACAAGAGCTTAGGTATTTGTTTATTCAGGAAAGTATCCTGCACTGGTAGCAAGTTTAAAAACTCGTCCTTACTTCTAAACTCCATTTCGTTTTTAATGTAAAAAATATTAATTATTCTTTAGTAATTTTGATTACGAATGCATTTATTACTAAATGAATACCTATGCCAGTCATAACTCGTAAAGTAAGCCTATACCAGTAATACATTTAAAATTTTCGTTTATGAATGATAAAAAATATCATAAATCGTAAATTCGAAGGAATAACGATTAGAAAACGCAGCACGATAATTTATAAAAGATGGTAAGTTAGAAGAAGTTTAACATGTGAGATATGTCAACAAGGTTTCAACATATGACTGCTCCCCGACACTGTATACCCACTCAGCCACCTGTCCACTGAAATTATTGTCGAAAATTTAGGTTAACATTCCGCTCGTGAATATATTCTATATTTTTTCCCGGACCCAGGCGCATGGAGCCAAATCCTGACACACGCATTTCTGAGGCTTTAATAACACATAAAAATCTCAGCCTGGTTCTTGACATCGTTTATGAGAAGTCTCCCCGTGGGAAATGTAGGAAAAGGGTACGTCCTCGATTTAAAAAAGTGTTAATGACTTCGAAGTACAGGTTCGTTCACTTTTTTTGCATGTATTACATTTTCCCTGTACGTTCACTTTTTCCATTTTTTTACAAAGTTTACAGAATATTTTATTGTAAAATATACACTTGAAGATTGACGGTGTCAGGTGATACTCACATCGTTATCATACCAATCATTTTTATTTATTTAACTACCCTCAAAGCCAGCGATAGGGTGTGTGGCAGGGGGGAAATGCACACCAGACTAATTTTGACCCAAATATGACCCTACCAAGGTCGGAGAATGTTATTCTGATCCCTTATCGTTCGTGCAAAATAAGAAATCTTAAATATATCTATTCTACGCTAGATCTCTCTAATTTTATTGACATGATCTCTCCTACCGTAGTACGATGGGGTTGACAATACATTTTCAACACCACTGCTGAAGAGACGTCCCTCCAATTTATGCAAGAGCTTCAATTTGTAATTTAACCTTCGCTCCGTGAGTGATTCCCAGCATACTATACTTGCAGTATTTTCTAAATGAGACCTAACCAGCGAAAGATAACATTTCTCTTTGATAATATACACAGAGAAAAGGACAAGGAATAGTATTGTTGTCATGGAGCAGTTAGACCGCATCAACCTAAAATCTGTAGTTTATATGTATATCTTTTTGAACTTTCCATCACAATTACCCAGTACTCTTCTAATAAATCCTAATTTTTGTTAGCTTGTCCACGTATGTGTTTCACCCAGAAGAGGTCGAATCATACTTGCCTTTACATTGCAAATTCTCACGCCTTCTACATCGCTTATATGAATAAAATATCACATCCAATGTCAGTACAGTTTATCGCCCAGTCGTTTGTCCGATGGCTGCCTTACACTCCTATTCTTAAAACATTTAACATTTGATGGAAATGGTTCAAACAACTCTTCTGGTAGCTGGTCCCATGTAAATGTCCATTCTATTTAAAAATTAAAACTTCTATTTTTTGAGAACTTTTAATTATTTTAAAACTGTGAACGTTTTTTTTACTAAAATTTGATTTTTCTCTTTCTTTCCTTGAATCTTCCAACATTACGTCATTTTAAACTATGTTATGCATCGCATCTAACCTTCTCTTTTTTCTTCAATTTTGTAAACTCCTCCATTTCATAGCACCCAATATATCCGTCACGTTCACTGCTCTTTTATCTCAAACGAGCTTTGAATATACCTGACCGCCTTTCGTTGCACTTTTTCCATCTTTTTAATATACCCCACCTTACACAGATCCCATGCTATGGAGAGTATTCCAGACGAGGGTGACTTAGCTTTTCATATGGCGCGAGAAGTTCCCTTGGAAATCTTATAGCAAGCGTATTAAAATCAGTTTTTATTGGCTTCTTTATTAACATTTAATTTAATACCCTAGGGCTCTCGTTTTCAGAAGTATTCTCGTTTCCAACCAGTATTTCATAGACAGTGCACGTTTCTCATTTGAGAAGGAGAGGAAAGGACGTATCCTGGATTTATTACGAACCGAAATCAGTGGACCCTCTTTCCAGAATTTAAACAGAGAGGAAGGAACGAAATGAGTGTTATGAGAGCGGAGACAGATGGGGCAGGCGTGTTGTAAGTTAGGTCTGGGATATGAGTGCTGTGGTAGAGGCAACATAAAACTATTTCGTCGTTTTTTCAAATGATATATTTTATCGCTCACTCAATTTAATATCCTAAAACGAAGCCTTTAATAATATTTAGTATCAGTCTAGCACCATAGCAGAAGCAAAAATATAAAATTCGGAGAATCTTATTCTTGCAAAAAAATCTGCAGCAAAACTCAAACATTATTCTTCAATATAATTTATTTTTTTATCAAGACATTCTTGGCTTAATTTAACCAACATACTCTTCATGCTTGCACTCTTCTTGTAGCAATTTTTAATAAGTGTAGTGAAATTCCTTGCAACCGTTTCCAATTTCTTGAATAGCGTTTTCTCCCATGGATCAGACAGAAGTGCTTGCCGCGTATTCCAATAGTGTCCCAGCTGAAGCGGAGTCTTTACTGCTTTTTTACCTTTCCTTTACCTTTTCCCTTCACACATCTAGTGAAGCCAAGTGCCGTTAAGGCAGACCCGCATATTCTTCGGATGTGTGCACCCCATGACTTGCAAACCGATATCCCTTAAAAATTTCAAGTCGCATTGACTAAATTTAAAATGCGATATAAAATGTGATGCCGTTCATTCGCATCGCAAAATCAGCACGTCGAAACTTTTATATAATTTTCACTCCCTTTTCCATGCATGAAAATCGCTCTCAAACTTCATGCGAATATCGCACTAAGGGTCAATGAGGGAGTACGTGACTGGGATATTTAAAATATCTCATGCCGTGTTATTTTACTCAATGACTTCGCTGTCACGAAACATCTGATACGTACTTTGGGTTCACTTGAAAAGCATGATAGGGCAAACAGAACAGCGAAATATCCACTCGGAAAAGTGGAGGATGGCAAATTCCTCCTATTCAATGAAATATATCGAGGAGAATATCTTTAAAAAACAGGAAATTTGGGCTGCTATTAAATGTCGTTGGTTTGTAAATTACCACGTTGCGATATCGGAGCATCTAAAATCTTAGATATATTATTTCGATGATCATAAGTAATATGACGATACCTTCCTTACCCCTCAACTTGCATGCATTTCAAGTACATATACGCATTTACAAATTGGATTTCCGAATCGTGGTATTAGTTTTTTTTCCAAATTTGTTTATTCCCTCAGCACTTCATGCATTTGAACTAAATATTTTCATCACTCGAACATAAATTGCATTAGCTAACTCAAATTATATTCTGAATAAAGTTTAACATGGATCGCTAGGATCTCTGATTGTGGACATGAGTTTTCGTTCACCCACCAAGTCTTTCGCCGCATCGTAACTCGCGAGGTGGTGTCGTTCTGTTGGCCATTGATCCTAACATCCCCGCTAACCGTCGTGATGATCTCGAGTCAAACTAGAATTCTCTGGACCAAAACTCACTCGAAACGACAAAATATTTCTGGGACCACGTCAAAGGTATTCGTCGGATGCTTTGAGAGGCCTCCTTATAGTAATTTATCTGTTCTTGAACCATCTTTCGAATAGATGTAGCTTGCACTGTTTTGAAAAGCAGTGCAAACTTCATCTATACACAAATGCCTCGCGCTCTACCAAAAAGTTGCGTAGCAGAGCGTGTAAGCACCATTTGCATACATACAGACAAGGTAATGGAAAACTTCAAGCAAGTGTTAATTTTACCCACGGAAGAGGTTCCCGGGTAATAAAAATTAATATCAGCCCCTTATACTAGATATAGATAACCTTATACCATAATCAGACGGGCCATACAGTACAGGAAATCGAGAAGGGGAAAACTTTATCAACCTAGCCAATGGCCATGCGGCATTTTACAGTGATAAGCATTTGAGAGAAAGTTGCTCAAAAACACGTACTCAATTGCCGACCGACATATTTCGAGGTGTCATTCAAAATAAAGTAATCTATCTCTTCTTGCATTGAACTGCAAAAACCTCAAAAATAAGAAAGCGGACCTCGAGCATATAATTCAGAGTAATTGTGCTGATACTGACATAGGTAAGGAAAGTAGAATATCTGATGATATAAACGGCCGCGAAAATTTCACAGTTTACTGACGCGATAGACCAAAGGCGAAGTTTTTGTGTCAGAAAAAAAGTATGTTCAAGAGCAGGTCGTACGTGTTTGATGATAACAGAATTTTAAGTTTTTGATGTGTCTTTTTGCGATCAAATAAACCTTGAGTTAATATATGCTCCTCCAACAAACTCCCAGACTCGGACGTTCTAACACTTCATGCACGAACAACTATACCAATTGATCCGTAAAAATATGAATGGTATCACCATAATTGGCCATGACTTTGAACTGCCCGTTATAGATTTGAATGGCAATAGCGTTAAAACTCATATCCACGACCGCGATTCTTGAAAAAAATTCTTAATACTTGTGCAGAGAAACTCACTTCATTGAGCAGGGCGTATACAAGCCCGTGGAAAAACCATATTAGTCTTATTCCTTACAAATGTTCCGGAGCGTATACTGCGTCTAGCCCTCGGACTTAGACGACCACATATCTGTCCAGATCAACATTATCGTAGAAATAAAAAAGAGTGTTAAAACAAAACGAAAAGTGTATATATACCATAAAGCTGACTTTGAAAATATTGCCAATAAATTAAATTTTTTATTACCAGAGATCGAATTGCGCGTAAGTAATTCTAATATCGAAGTATCTTGGGCACTATTTGTCAGTATTGTGCAAGAGAGCACCCCAGACTTTATCTCGGCAAAACACGCTGGCACAAACCGCGAGCCCAGGTAAAATAATGAAGTTCGGAAAGCACTTTGACAGCAGAGAATGCCACGCTCAAGAGTAAGGAGAGCGGGTGGGAACATATCTTCCTTTGAGTGTAAATAGTTATCGAACAAGTATAAATTTTCTAAAATTAAAAACAGAGGACAATTATGCAGCGCCTTACGAGAATTTAAACGTAAATACCGTGTGAGTACTTGGGCAGTGATCCTAAAGTGTTCTGGTCTTATGTGAGGGAGGTGCGGGTTATGAGCAAACTCTGGCCGTGGGAACTGGCTTGCTTAAGGGATTGTAACGATGCCATTCAATTTGATTGCAAGGAAAAAGCTAATAGCCTCAATAAATTCTTCCAAAGTGTTCTCACGAACGATGTTGCAACCGAGGACTCCACATTCCGAAAAAATTGCTAAAGTAACGTGGACGAAAAAGTAATTATGAAATGGCGAAAAGAGATAAAACCCAACAAATCCTCAGGCTCCGAAAATATACTGGTGCGGATGTTAAAATAAGTAGCTCCTAATATCGCGCCGTATCTCGGAGCAATATTTTATAAATCTCTTGCAAATGCTAAGTCCATAAGGATTGTAAAACCGGACACGTAACGCCTATTTTAAAAAGTGGTGGGAGGGAGGTTCCCAGGAATTACGGGCCCAATTACTTCTCGTCGATTTGTTGAAAAATTTAGGGACACATTACGAGGATAGTCTGAAAAGTTTTCGACCTAGCAAATAAATGAGATATTTTTTTTCAAATTTCTTTCTATTTTTTAGCATCGTCACCTTTTAAGTCGATACACTTTTTCCAGCGATGCTATAATTTTTTTAACCCTTCCCAAAAGTAGTTGATATCTTTATCCACAAAATAGGCGTTTACGCATGCGATAACCTCCTCGTCCTTCAAGAGAAACTTATAGGTTAGGAAACAGATAAAAACGTTGAGGACCAGATCTGGTGAATACGGTGAGTGATCGACAAATTCGAAACGCAATTCGTGGATTTTCGCCATGATGACCGCTGAAGTGTGAGCAGGTGTGTTGTCCTGATGGAAAATCACTTTCCTCTTCTTCAAATGTGGTCGCTTTTTCGAAATTTCTGCCTTCAGCTTGTCAAATAATGGTGCGTAATACTCTCCCGTTATTCCTACTATTTTTAATTAATTAAATAATTTAATTTAGCATTTAATTAGTGCGCCACATATTGAATGGAATACTTTCTGCCGGAACGGGAATAGAGGGTTGCCCTTGAAGGCGATAGTTCTGATAGCGCACGAGTGACCTCTGGTTTATCACACGGAAGTTTAATCGAGCCCCTGCTTTTCACGGTTTTTGTAAACGTTTTGAACCAAGAAGTGAATATTAAGATTAGGATATTTGCGGATGACAAGGTGATATCTGGGGTGGTGGAACCATTAATTCTGATCAAGGATCTTGATAGTATTTTGAAATGGTGTAAAAAATGGTGATTGGAACTAAATCAATACGCACATTTGGTGGATTTCTTTAAATGATCCACAGGTTTTGCGCATAAAACTTGAGTTGGGGTTCATTAGACATGTTGTTGATCGGAGAGAACAAAGTGAAAGAATTGTTGCTATCATGCTCTCGTGAGACCCCATTGAGAAGGTTCAGCGAAGGGCGGCCCGTGAAAAACTGTTATGACAAAACGTAAAGCATCACAGAGAAGCTTCTGTGATGCTTTAGGTGGGGAATCGTCAGAACAAAGACGATTTAACGCTAGGTTGAACATATTAAATATACTTAGAACCGATTGTTTCAGCACCGAGGTTTCGTCAAGTATTCGTATTCCAACATCTCGTAAATTGGTCGTTTGGGTCATGGATATAAAATTGAAAAACAGAAATCAGAACTAGCAGACTCAAGAACTCCTTCTCCCCACGGACAATATGGCATGTTATCTCAAGGGTTACGGCTGATAAGAATGCCAATGTCCCGAGAGTAAAAAGTTTTACCTGTATGCATGCATTTTACAATAATCTCGTATGTTTTTTGACAAATCTCCACCCGCATGACCGAGAAGCACTTAAATACAACTAACGTAGTCCATATTAAAACACTCTGTAACCGTCTTTCATCGTACTTTCAGCTGCTCAATTTCACCCTTCGTCCATCTCCGCAGGGGTGATTCCTCACGCTGTCCGCTGCTAACAGCACCGCACATCTGTTTCATCTGGTCCACCACAGTGTTCCTGGCCCCTTGTTGGTTACCTTGTATGTGGATGACATTATTGACCATGTCATCCCAAACGATTGCAATCTTTTGCTATATGCTGATGATTGCAAGATATTCAAGCGCATTGATGGATCTACAGATCCTGTTTATAATCGCGCTAACCTCAAGGGTTACTAACTTCCATTTACCTTTGATGCAGTAGATGACAGTTACGGATCAATCCCTCCAACTCAACACATAATGCCTTTTTCTTTAAATCAGAGCATCTTCTCGACAGTTAACACCAAGTAATGCCAATTTCCCACAGTGAAAACCCACTTAGATCTAGTAATAATTTTCGATTGTAAACTCACGTTTGATAACCATATTATAAGAATTTCCCAAAAGGCAATGTTCGTGGTCGGCCTACTTTACCAGCTAACGAACATAAGCGGCCTTCTTGTCTGAGGAACTGTCCTCATTGGCTGCACCCTCCCCATCCTAGAATATTGCTCTCCCATTTGGTTCACCGGCTACCCCACGGCATTGAAACTCCTCAACCGCCCCATTAATTTCTTTCTTGTTCTTGCCCGTCTCCGTAACCATTCCCTAAGAAATGTACGGCTCGTACCTCTAAAACAAGTTATTTCCACCCTGAGGACTCTAAGCCTACATCAACGCCGTATGATTGCTGACTTAAAGTTGGTATACAATATTTTCAATGGTTCATTTCGAAATAATGACCTGATATTATTATTTTCGATTCTCATTCTTCCTCACTTCACCCGTCTAACCAACATTATACTCATTTCGAAATTCTTCTTCTCTGTATCCCAACTCTCTAGAGTCAGGCCTTTTGTAGAGTCCCCTCCGTGTTCAATTCCCTTGCAGCACAAAATCCATCTCTTAGCCTTTCCTACTCATATCCCTTGTTCAACGCCGTCGTTATGTAAACTTTGTCTGTTAGAAGTTTTGTATCACTTTGTTTTTTGTTACTGCTGTTTGCTATTCGTGCATTAAATCAGACCATGAAAAAGGCTTTGATGCTGTTTCTTGGTGTTATAATATTAAATAGATAAACATAGTTATTTGAGTTGAGTGTCTTTTATGAAGGGACAATAATTCCATTTGTATCCGTAGAAAAATTAATTCAATCAAAGTTCTCTGAAAGAAACGAGGCTACATTAGGTACTTGACATTTAGTATTTACCACGAACTGCTTGTTGGCTAGTTTCGGTTGAGCGTGCTTACAAATATTTAGGGATTCCACTCGAACTTACTTAATAATCTGTTTATGGAATCTATTATGAAGAAGTCCATAAATGACATTACGCGTTATCCGTTTTCAATTCCTCTTCCCTCATTGTCAATCCCACTTCAGTGGTGCGATTTCTCGAGTGACGTCTGATCACTCACCCAGCGTACTTAGCTTTATAATTCATTCGATCATACATGCGGGCTTTATGTCATGGTACCCATTAGGCCGTCTACCCTTTCATATGGTCATAACTCGCAAAATATAAGTTAAACTAACAATTTGTAGCGATTCTTTTATCGTAAAATAGGGGAGTATTGAAATACTCAAAATGAAAATATTACTTAAGAAATAAAATTAGATTACTATCTACATAGAGCTACTTGCATTTTTCTTCAAACTGTTAAGTATTCATTATAAACTACTATCACTTCGCCCCAGACTTAAGAAAGTGCAAAATTTACAGAGCTAAATGAGGAATAAGATTTTTGAACATCGTGCCATAATACCGAACTCAATGAAATATCAAGTGTGAGTAACACCTAGAAATACCCTGCGTCAAGGACCCTTTGAAGGGCGCGAGAATGCTAGTGATTGAGTTACTTTTGTCGTTAACTTGCATTTCGTTACGGATAACCTTCCGTCCAGCACGTCTAGAAGAGCCACGGAACGTTACGGTTAACCCAATTGCTCAATCTCCGAAGTCATTATAACAATTAACACCGGCGCCCAAAGCGTTCAGTAAATTTCCGCGTAAGAGCGGCGTATTTCAAATTCTTCAATAGTAGACACATATCGTATCGGACTGTTTTGAGACTCATGGAGATAATGACTATTAGATAGAAATATTTTATTGTTTGGCAGCTAATTTTAATAAGATCCAATATCGTGCCAACCTAGAGGGAAAGACCTAACGTACCAAGAATATTTAGACCACATTAGTCTTTTAACTGTAACAATGTGTATCGCATTTAAAAGAATGCTTTCTAATTGATTGATTGTGATGAAGAATAACAGCAATATTCATAGTGAGCAAAGGTAGGAGGTATAAAAGTACAAAAGTTTTATGCTCTAATTGTTCGTACAAACTGACGCGAGCACTACGTCGGCATACAATGTCTTCATTCAATAAGGAAAAATAGTAGATAAACGTTATCATACTGCACCTGGTGTGAATTCATTCATAAAATTTTCGCACACTTCAGTCAAAATTTAATTCTATTCTACGGTCTCACACAAAAATGATACTCTTTCGTTAAATATATCGAAACTACTTCCCAATACTCGTTAATTCCGGTACGAATTTGTGGTAATAGTCGTACTTGGATGCGGATCGGTGTGTTGGTTCTTCTACTTAATATCTACGCCATAGATCGGAGTTCAATCCCCTTGAGAGGACGGTTAATTGCGAGCATTCCCTTTGAGTAGTGAATTTCTTTTGCCATGCAATGTAAAGAATAAAAGCGACCTATTTTGCTTAGGAGTACAAGGGTGATGGCTATGCCAGATTTCTCTCCTCCCCGTAATGCCCTTCTGGCCTTAATGACACCACGTAGCCGTCATAAGTCATCGCTAATTATCCTTATTGGTGCAAATGACCTCCACTGCAGGGCACCCCTCTTGGTAACTGCTGCTGCCAGGTTTTAATCTCCGCTCGGCAAAATCTTCACAGCAAACAATCATATATTCTCTTAAGAGTTCCACACTTACAGAACTGAGCTTGAATGCTGAAGTCTTATACAATTCCCACGTTCCTTTTTCAAGAGGGGTGCAGATTTAATTATTCCTTGGAATCCAAGAAAATAAGAGAATTATTTACGATTAGTATTAAGAATTTCTCGAAGCGAAAAGTTTTTAAAACGATGAGGAAAACAGTTCCTCGCCACTGGTATACACCGTGGCACGCACGCCGTGGGCAAACGGATATCAACCGTCCATTCATTTAACAAAGTGGGAAAAAGTTTTTGGTACAGACTTGTGGATCTCTTCCTCCAAATGTTTGAGCTGCGAAATGTTTGCCAATACTTGGAAATGCGTGGATATCCACGAGGGGGAGCATTCCATTCCTGAAGTCTTTCATCTCCCTCCCCCCATAGTACAGTGTAGGTACCCCCTTGGGAGATCTTCGCTGATTATTCAAACCCTAAATCGAGGTTTCCAACTTTTTTAATTACATCGGCTTTCATCCTGCACTTCTCATTTCTGGAATATTTTGCGCTTCAGTCAAGCCCAATCGGAGATTTCGGAGTAGATGCAAGAATCCCCGCGCCCAAGGGGAAAATCTCCTGTTTCAAAAAAAAATGAAAAGAGTAGAAATGATTGTGCCAGTTGATAAATTAGCTTATCATCTCAGTCTCCTCCTTGTGTAGGTTTGGACCTGGATTAAAGTTGAGTGGAGCTGAAATAAAGAGTGTAATATTTTATCTCGTGGCCATGTATGTGATTCATATCCCCGCAGGCTGCTGGGCTTGGTGTGTACGCAATCAAGAGGGAACCATGTTTTGCGAGAAGCCATTCTCGTCACGGTGCAGGTAGGATAAGTCTCAAAATACCTCAAAGAGACCCTTAATTTCCATATAAATGAGACATTTCAAAAACTTATTACTATGAGTTACCTTACGAGTCCATGAGATACTTCGGTACTCCCTAATTCTATCGATCTATTAGCTGAATTTCCAGATGAAAATTCGAGGAATCAACATTATAATTTATAAAAAATATATGACCTTTTTATAAAAAAAGGGTAAATTATTCTGTCCATGGAAAATAAATAACTTCTGGATTTAATGATATTTTTATTTCCACAGAATAGAATGAAATAATTTCCCTAATTCATGCTTATAGGTATGGACGGGATTTTGTTAGCAAAAAAAAGATGTTGTATTCATTTTAGTATCATTTCATGTTATTCGGAAAATGTTTTCAAACTATTTTTTTCAGGATTCGGCTAAAAATCAAGATAAATGATAAATCAAACCTTACTGTGGGTTCCTTTTCATCCATTCTCGAATAAAACTTTAGTCCTCGCTTTAATTAAATTTTATCTTTGAATGTTAAAATTTTCTCACTGGATTTGTATTATATTTTCTCCTGAAACTAGTATTATGAAAAGATATTTTTATTTTATCGGCAGATGTCTGATATAAAATATCTTTCATAAAAATGAAAGGAATTTTGAGTTCGGGAACCCATACTATCCAATATTATCCCGGGACATCATTATGGAATTAGAAACCTTATTATAGAGAACAACATTTTCAGTTAGTCAGTGAAAGGATGTAAGTTAATTGTTTATCTCAAAACATATTTATGGAATCGATACTTTCATTGAGTATGTATTGTCTCTTTGGCAAGTTGGTGAAATAAGCTCACGACATTTAGCACTTAATAACGAGCGACAAACATGTAATTTTTGGAAAAGAAATAGCGTGCGTAGCAAATATGACGCGTAGGCTACTTGAGATTTTTTTTAAATTGGAAACTTGGCTCTTCATTTCCTCAACGTGATAACGTCCTTGTCCGTTGATCCAGGGGTCGCTGGTTCGATTCCCGTCGAAGTGGGCTCTCCTCCCCGACCTAGGACTTAGTTGATTCTGATTTTCCGTATTATATTTATGTACATTGCCCATAGTAAGAGGATAAAAATAAGCTGCTTTTGAATTAGTGGTAAATCAATAACTTAGGAAAGACGCGGATTTCAACCATATTTTTAATCGAGTATACAAGCCTATGTGAGGTTTACGGAAAATAATTTAATCCTTTTATATAACCCATACCCTCTCAGGGAACGCAGGCCCCTCTGAGAGAGATGCTGAAGGCCAAATGGTTGTATTGGGATTGTGAATACTCAAGTTGTTTCTACCACCTTTTGTTCTCGGAAGAATGAGTCCAAGAATTTCTATATTTTTGCAATAGTTTCTCGGCATGCTTAAATTTGTACACGGGGTTCCCCAAAACTTATACCAAAGCAGTGATTGTGATTTCCCACCATTTTCTTTATAAAAACACTACATTATATTACGCATATGCCGTAAACACAATTCACCGCAACTGTTTGCACCCCAATCTCCAACTTTTGTGATTATAATAAGTTTTCAATTTTTATTGAAAATACTTTAGGCATTTCCAAGAACTCCACGGTAATTGAAGCTATGCTGCCATTGCGCTTTAAATTATGCCTCATTACAGCAGATAAAATATAAACAATCATGATTATTCGCCGCCTCCCAGAGTTCCCACTGAAAATAATCGCTTACTGCTGAACACTGAATCGCACTAATTAAGCGTTATGTCTTGGGTAACCAATCACCTAGGTAATCTATCTAGATAAACTAGATTCCAATTCTAAAACATTAAACATTGTCCTGGGACTGCCTGTGTATATATGAGTACGAGTTAATTTACTCCACCGCGAATGTGGGCCAAGGCCTGTCTAATTTTGTAATAATCTCAATTTAAAATTGAAATATTCTTTTCATTTAAGAGCGTCTCGGCCTCAAGAATTTGACATAAATAATTTCTCTTTGCCAATTATTGTCAATACGCGATACCTTGCATATATACTTCTGCGAAAGATTTCCTCTATGCAATAAATTAGGAGGTCATATCTTGAGCCCAAAGGACGAACGTTTAAATTCCGATGATTTTGCATTCGTCGAGGAGAGTATGTGGGGCAGTAAAATGAAAGAAAGGTAGTGCGCGGAGATCTTATATTATTTCGAGTGCGTCAAGGGTCCTCGCTCTCCTTTGTCTACACTTCTCTCGTCCCAGATGCCCACTCATCATTAGCGAAGCACCTTTGTGCTCCGCAAAATGTTTTCTTTATTTTTGAATTGCATACGCGGAAGTGAATCCCGCCAAGAATGATAAGGTGCAGCAGCTCGTGTTCATCGTCATTTTTCGTGGAGAACACTCACGTTTCCTCTCCCCACGCCATACAGAATTTCTAAACTTGGTAGCCCTAGAGGGCAGAGGAAGTGTAGTTTTGTGTTGACGGTTGCGTAAAATTAAACAGCCGTCGTCAGTCAACGTCAGAGTATTAGCGAGCATTTTTATTTGCTTTCGGTATTCGTGGGTTTGTGTTAAATACTTAGTGATAATATATGTTCAGGTTACAAGAGACATCGTTAGCCGTAGGTTTTTTATATCCATCACGTAGCAAATAACTACAACCGTGCCCAAATTAAGCGTACAAACGTCATGAGCGCTACCTTTGTTAAAATTAAACTTGTTTTACTCACTTCCATTTGGACTACTGAGGAGATTCTATAATTATATCAAAATGCAAGTTTTAGTGTATTCTTCTTCTGGCGAAAAAGAAACGAAGAGACGTATGCGTGGGCTATTAACATTGATACATCTACACAATACCCCGCAATCCGCCGCAAGAGCGTGTAGCGGAGGACGTTAGGACACCACCCGTAAAATAGAATAAAACCACATGCAAAACAAACAAAACCATGCTAATACACACCCACATAGGTATATATATTCATGAAAAGCCCATTTTAACTTACAGTTAAGTATGATAAATTAAATATCCCCGCTGCATTCACTTATCTCCGAATGAAACACCGTCATTAGAGACTTCTTGAGTCATTCGAGTTGCTTTAGAGAAAAAGGGGCATATGGAACTTGGAATACTTTGTAGTGCTCTCTTTTCTCAGTACTTTCATGTCATGGGCACAAATTTACTTCATGGCGGACCATCTCTGCTCGATGTGAGATTCGAACCAGCTGGAATATCCATGGGCCTGATACGATCGAAAGTTGTCATCGGCCGCATTTAAAGTTTAAGAGTTGAACTCTGCATTTTCGACGAAATATTTTATACTACCCAGTTGTAAACCGTTTCCTTTAAATCTCAGTTCTTTTCAGAATTTTTAATTAATCAATATATACCATTAAAATCATTGATGTGTGCAACGTAATCGCTCTAAGTGAATTTATGTGCAAGTACGGCCATTATTTCTTCACTAAAATCACGCAACTAATCATCTTGTGTAGCACGAGGATGCTATTAAAAGAACTCGGAAAAATATATTCTTGTTTTATAAGTCTTGAGAAAAATGTGCTTAATTTCTTTTCGTCCCGTTGATCTTACTCATTGGTACAGGTAATACAAATCGTGCTAGAAGAAAGATATCGTAATGTATTCAACAGATTCAGATGAGGCGAAATGTGTGGAAGTTCGTAATTGTAATTGTTCGAAGTGCAAACTTGCTTTTCTTGAAAAGATATCCTAATCCAAATGCCCGTTATTTTTATTAAAATTCTGCCTTATTTGGGGCATGCCGCCCAAAGAAGTACCAATGATGAAAGACTTGATCCGAAAAATAAATTCGGAAAAATGTCTCAAGTCTTGAAAAAAATGTGCTTAATTTCTCTTGGCCTAGTTGATCATTAGCACAGGTAATAAAAAGCATGCTAGAAGAAATATATACGAACCCCAATGCCCATTATAATTTTTATTTAAAGTCTGCCTTATTTTGGGCGCACCTTCTAAAAAAATACCAATGATGAAAAACTGATTTAAAATACCGAGACATACGTAAAGAGATGGAAAATATTCTAACTCAGGACTTCGATTAAGCGCTCCTTTAAGTAAACCGAGCGAGATGATAAAATGATGCATAAATTTGAGTTGCAGAATCTAGTTTTGTTACATGATCTCCTGGATTCCCTGACTTATTGCCTTAAAGCATCACATATCACTTGACGCACGCAGTCATCTGAGCCCTTTTAATCACTACAACTGTCATTTAGCTAAATATTTTAATTTAAAAATATTTACCTAAGTGTACTTAAGATGAGAATATGACATTTTTTATTTTGACAAATTTTTCGCCGACAACGTTTGAGTGCAACAGTGAGAACGTAAATATCAAACACGCGAAATTTCATTTGAGATACAAGAAATGCCTCCCCTTGCCATGCTTTGTTTCTGTGAATGAGTAGTCGCGGGAATCACTAGCATTTTAGGTCCAAGTCGGTAAATATGCTACTAGGTTATTTAATCTGCAAAGGTATTGAATTCTATCAATAATAATAAACTAGTATCACATCTACATATTGCTCCGTGTAAATCGACATGCCTTAGTCTACATTCGCTCCTAGTCGACCAGCCGGATGATATACTATAAGTTCAACCGATTCGATGCCGTTGAGCGCCGTGACATGTATGCATCCCATTAGAACGGATTCCCTCCATCCGGCATAACGAGCTTTTCTTGGAGCATCTTCCAGAATACTCAGACTTAACCATGCTCATTCTCCAATTGAACAATAGAGTGTCGAGGGCTCTTCCCACACCACCCACTCCCCCTTCTCTCCCATCCTCCACGCTGCATTCCTCTCAACCTCGGCATCATCAGGGCAAACCCACTTCCCTCCCTTCAGCCTTCCCCTCCAGCGCTGGGGTCGAGTGTCTTCGCCACTCGTCGTAAGGAGGCGGGACGGTCGTCTGAGGGGTATTCGCGGCGGCCTCTGGCGGGCGGGGATGCAGCAACGCGGCAGTCTCGACCCAGACACACGTTACGTTAGAAGGCCCGGTGAGCGCGCTTTCAAAGAGGAAGGTATGGGTCTGGTAAGCCCATTCACCGGTGCGACTTCCCCGACGGTGAATACGTGGCTCGCCTCGCGGAAGTGGTAAGGTCGCACGCAGCCTTCAACGCCCGCGCGCTTTTGTATCGGAGTTACTGAAGCTTTGCGCATCGGTGGTGGGAGGAAACGGTGTTTTTTTAATTCTTTTCAACGCCCCATGCACTAGAGGACGTGTTTCTGCGGACCCGACGTCGCCCGTTCGCTTCCCAACGGTGGAGGGGGATATTTGTCTGTCTTCATGTTGGGGGAGGGAAAAGAACTTCAACGCGTGAGTCGCGGATCGTGAGTAATCACAGGGACGCCGCGCGACCTTCGGGTTCCGGAGAAGCTACGGTAGCTTAACCGGGCCGCGACGGCAATCTGCTCTGCAAAAAAGGCACGAAAGGTTGCCGTGACCCCCGTTAAGATCGGTGAAATGGAGCATTCGGGAGGGTCACGGTTGGCCGGGTGAAATTTTTCGACGCACACGTGTGAGGGGAAAGAGACGGGATGGCCCGAGGCTGGTCTAAAGGTGAACCCCTCTTCCCGCGAGAGCCGTGATCTACGAAGTGCGCGAGTCACCGTTCCACGAATCTCAATAGAGGAGACTCACCTCCCGGCCACGTGACCCGCTGGTACCGCTCACCCGTTAGGAGAATCACGGCACTAGCGGTGCGGAGGTGAGGGACAGCAGCCGGACGGCGTACCTCAGGTGTGCCTGGACCAGCTGCGGTTGTTTACGGCTTCGCCGAGGGTGGAGGAGGAAGAAGAACTTTATTAGGTGAGCTAAATTTATTAATCCCACACCTCATACCTTTCCCCATTGTCTCCACGCTTTCTGTTGTTAGTGTCACGTAGCAGCAGTTAAGTGCTCGTTTCCAAGCAAAGAGCCCTCGTCACTGGCTATTGGTTCGAGTGCGGTGTTCGTGAGGTTTTCGCGTATCGAGGCACGTTGTATTTTCGATTTTTCCCTCTCCCCTTTCCTCCTCGCTTTTCCTCCTGTTATCGATATTTGCCTTTAATGTTGATTATTTCAGCTTTTATGTATTTGTAATTATTTTTGGCAGGGTGGAGAAATCCTTAGCCGCTCGGTCCCTGTTAGTATATTGCACAGCGAATGAACTAATCACTGGCGGATAGTATTTAATTTAGGTATCTTAAAGGAAAAAACGGGTTCACCATGGACGCAAACGAACGGAATGATCAATGAAAACACCGAAGTACAGTTACGTTGCCGGTTATTACCCGAAAACATATATGTAAAGGGCAGTCATTGAACGCGCGGGCTACGACATACATTTGAGTCTTTTAGGTACAACCTTTTAGTACAGTGAAGTGGGTAAGACTAGATTCGATGTATCATAAAAAAATCTTGGAGACAGAGCTAAAACCGAAGTAACGAATTGATTGTCTTTTAATATGCATATTGATTTACGTATCACTGTCACATAATGAATTTTATAGTAAACGTTTCTCAGATTAATTTATTCACGAGATTCTTCCATTCATTATTTGAGGCAAAATGTATTCAATTTTTCCTAATAATTGGGTCCATGGTATGGTGACCCTCACTGTACCGTTTTCAAGTTATTCAAATTCAAAGAATATTTCCACTTGGCGTAAGAATATTTGTTTATAAACAAACACGTAATGAGATCAGAAACAGCGTCACATGAAAGTAAAGGCGAAGTTGTTTATATTTCAGCTTCACTAAGCCTTTACCGAAGGACTTAAGTTTGGTGTTCATTGGAGATAGCTAGCTTTGGAGAATATGAAAGAAGACCAGAGAAGAGTCGTTAGTTTTCTAAACGTGTGTGACGTACCTAATGTGTAGAAAAGTGAAGTAAATATCTCGAATCTTTAAGCTCGTAATCAAAATCAATGCTCTGAGAAATTTGCCGGTCGCTGGGGAATTACTGAAACCTCACGCAACGCCTGCATGTTCGACCAACCTGGTAAAATGAGGAAAATAGGCGGCCAATCTACTCAGCTCCACGAAATAACGTTTCTTCCTAGCGCAGTTCGCGATCAATAGAAAGCAATATAAACCACGTCATCCTCAGGAGTTCAGAATGCCCAATGTTGAAATTATGCAGGCTGTATTTTCATCGATTCTTTTTCTGAGAAACCAGTGTCAACCCATACTACAATTTATCAAATGACCATCCCGATCGTTTTGCGTCGCTTTGCAATTGGCATCAGGTGGCGCCTCGGGGGCATGCCCAACACTAGTCGGGTTGGAAGGGTGTATTTTGCTTATGATCATTTGTTTTTTCCAGAGAAAATTGAAGCATAAGTCTGCCTCCCTTTAACTCTCATTACTTCGAGTTGTCATTGTTTAGAGGAAAAAAATAATTTCCGTAAGATACACTCTCAGGGCAAGTAGGTTTTGTGTGTGAATCAAATTTTGTAACTTCACGACATAATGAAAGGTGCTTCAATTTTTAAACCCCTTTCGTGTCTTTGTGGCGGGGAAAAATCGCAAAAGGTTTTTATGATGGCACTAATTCACCGAGGGAATTTGCAACTGCGAACTCAATTTTCGCAAAAATCTATCTCGGGCTAAACTCGAAGCGGTTCTTTGACGTGGGACAACGCGCTGGCGGCAAGGACGAGCTAATGGGAGCGTAAGATTCTTTTGAGCCTATGCTCTCCGTATCAACCTGTTTCGGACCTTGCATAACGCTCGCTGCAGCTTGGTGGCGCGCCAATGGAATTGCCGCGTGCCCAATGAAAAGAAAGTGTGTCTAAAGGCTTTTACGACGGATATATTATTCGTGCTGTCGTTGTCACAGAATCGCTGACTACGCAGTTCGATGATGATAATCCTCCAAGGTTCAGACTTCTTTTGACCCGAATAAATCCTTTGCCTCGTTTGTGTAATCCGATGAAGTAATGAGAATAGAGGCTTTGCATGAAGGGCGCTGAGATCCCACAGCTCGTGTTGGGAGATTGAAACCGTCGAAAAATTTGCGGACTCGGATTTTAAAACGATGAAAAAATCAAAACTCACCCTTTTTGTGTGTCATGGTCGGTTGAGTTATTATCGACCTAGTTCCGGGCTCATTTCAAATTTTTTTCAAATATGGCAATTGGATCTCTTTGACTCGTAGAAGAATTTTGACTCTCTTTTATGAGTTTCCGAATGCATTACTTCTTTTCAGGGCTTGCCGCAGAACGTCTGATATTGGCAAGTTTTATCAACATCCCCGATACCGCGCTGCGAGCCACCGCAGAGGCGTGCGGCAGGGAGTGTAAGGACGCAATCCATTCATCATGTAAATTATGGTGAATGGGTTATGCCCGTTACAGGAATTTCGTATTAAAATTTGATTCGTAGAGAAATGTTGGGTATCAATCCAATTTCCTTTTGGTGCTCAAATTATGCTAAAGGAGAAAGTTAATGTACGTCACCGTAGCGTGGTTACTGCCCATTATTTTATTCTTAAAAATATTGCTGTCGCGCTCCTAAATTTTTGCGCATATTTTCAGTGGACTATGAACAGCCAATGATACGGCTTTCGGGCTAACGTTGCAATAGCAACTCATTTTACTCCACATTTATCGTTTGTCTTTTTTGCAAGTAACCATATCCGCATGCATCCAAAAATATTGCGGCCATCACATTGTCGGCCGAATCCACATTAGCCATTCAGCCGTCTTCGCATTGTTCAGAGCCTTTAGGAACCCATTGTTTTCACTATTCCTTTGTAACTGGAGTGTATTATTGCATCCTTGTGTCGTCCACGGTGTCATGTATCGACGCAGAAATTCGTCAGGATAGCTACGCAAAAGCGGTTCACCAACCGCCGAATTGACCACACGATTGCGTTTAACCTACAAGAGAGTACAAACTCGGTGCCCATCTTGTCGAGATTTTTATCATTCCCAATTTGTTGTGCAAAATTGAAAACACTTTATTGTGATGTCTGCGGCCTCGACAATTTCGCAAACTTTGATTCTTCGATCACCCAAAACCATATCGTAGATTTTGTCAATCATTTCGAAGGAAGTTACGTCCACTGGACGTCCCGAACGATTCTCATCATTCGTGGATGTACGGGCACTTTTAAACTGTATTACCCAATTGTAAACTGTCGCGAACATAGGAACAGATTCGCGATGAACTTCATATAACTCGTCTTCGATCTTTTTCGGGGTTAAGTCTTTTAAATAAGTGTTTAGTCCTTGCAGGAAACTCATTTGTTTCTAAATAAAAAAGTTCGTTGCTTCAATCTACTGTGAAAATGAAACCGCAATCGATATAGCTGAAACTTTAACGGTAGTCTAGTGAGGGATGAAGCTTACCAGAAGCAATCCTTTACCGATACTATGAGCGCCATCTCTTGGATTTTCCAAGGAGTAATTGAGCACTCACCCTTTATCTTTTAGTTCGTATTAAGCATTTTTCTGCCGTTTTAGGTCTATTTGCCTAAAGAAATGGGATGATGTATGACCCAGTGTGGCTGGCTGGTGGCGAGCTACGTTAAATGTTACCAGCACCCGCGACTGAGTGAGCACTCGCTGAAATGACTGACAGGGACATAGGCGAGTGGCATATCGTACACAGTAGGGAGTTCCATCTCTGCCACGTGCCACCCCAGAAAGTTTCGTGAGTCTCTTCTCTTTGCGTAAGAACCGGCGGGCATGCGTTGCTGCGGTCCAACTGTTGCTTGTCAAGCGTACATGCCCGCGAGCCCAGCCTGCAGAGACCCTGAAATTTCTCCGACAATATTTCGTTCCAATTTTTAAAGAGCCTGCAACTCGCATCTTTTTCCGGATTTCAACCTGTAGCCCTCAGTCAGCCTTTGAACGCACTGCCCCACCTTATTTAAGGATAAGTATTCCGCCCATAATGGAGCGTCTGGATATGTGCTATTTTATGAGATACTCACGAAGTTAGTTTTTTGATCAAATCATCTGCAGTGAATATGTACTATATTTGTAAGGGATTACAGCTAACTGAGTAGCATATCAAGATTAGTAGAAGAACTATTTTGGAAATCACGCGCTGAGCGACGGTTAAATTATAGGATGACTCTCTTGCATAAATTGGAAGCAGGTCTCTTTAGCGACGATGAGGAAAATAGTGTTTTTTATTAGCCCCATCGTACTACTATAGGATAAATTGTGCCACTAAGATTAGAGAGAGAGAAACTGTGGACCTGACAGGCTTTTCATTATTCCCCGGAACGATAATTACTGCAAACGCCGTCGCTAATAAAATATCTTTTTATGCTAATTTGCTTAGTGTGTGTGGCCGTTAATTTAACCCGATTTTAACTCTTATCCAATTGTTTTTCCTTATAGATGCTAGTATCGCATACGCTCAGAAGTATTTTACCCTTAGAATAGCGCACGTAAACTGCTCTGATGATTATTTACTCCAAAATATGAATTATTTAATATACATGATGTAGACTTGTATATGCATATAAACAGCACTTAAATTAAATGTTGCATGTCTGATATGCCTGAACTGCCCCTTGTAACAACCCTTAAAGGTGGCATGAGGTTATCACGGAAGAGTAGATGAGTTCCAAGTGATAAGGCATATACTGCATTGCTGTCAAATTTGGCAGTATTACAATGAAAATTTTCGAGCAAGTCGGGAGAGGTATCATTAAACTCGACTCGACATACTGCGTTGGTTTTACCCTGAATGATTACGCCGCAAGCGCTCTCGTTTTTATTCGAAGGCTTAAGCTTATTTGTTTGTATTCCTGTGCGGCGGGAGGCGGGGAACTAGAGATGGGCCGATTGGGAACCGGATGAAGTCCCCACGCTCCACTTCAAACCCAACGCCCCATTATGGTGGAGAGTGCTACATGGCCGTTCGGGGATCTTCAATGCCCGACAATATTTGGGGTAGGAGAACTCTCCGCCCTGCATCTGGGCTCTCATTGGGATCTCGCAAGCGGGAGACGTTCTGTTGTCCCGACGGTTCCGGCGACGGTACTGACGTTTTCGTCTGTTACAACATGGATTTGAAAGAGTTAAAATGTTTTCATGTGCGCATCAGAGAAAATTACCGCTGGATCCAAATTCTTTTGCTGGGTATAAATGTTTGGCATACTTCTCGAAATTTTAATTTTAAATTCTGACCATAATATTCATTTAATAATGTGTGGTATTAAATTCTAGTCGAAAAAACTCATCCACTCTACGGGCATGGATTGGGAGGAAGCAACAGTCTAAATGGTATTTGCGTTAACAAAACAATTGGCAGATAGTGATCCGTCCCGGTGCAGTTGCTGAATCTCCGAATGCCCTCAAGATCCCCGCTGAGTTATCAATCGTTGAATCTGGTTTCTCTCCACCCTTCTTATCCCACCCGTCCCTAATGACGCAAATGGCCTTAGCTGCCGATCGCCTCCCCTAAAACTACTACGATCGTTTAATCTCCAATCGCTGATTCCCCAATCATTTCATTTCACGCCGCCAAATCCCCATTCATTAAATCGCCCGTCGATAACGCCCAAGGATTGAATCCCCGCAGTTTCTGAATCCCCAGACGCCGAATCTTCGTTGATTGGGAGTACCCTCAGTCGCCCAATTCTCGGTGATTGAATAGCCAGCCGATGAATAGCTGCCCACCGCCTGGTGGAAGTTGTGTGTGTTGCTACCATCAAAGATGCAAGCAGTTTAATTTGTTTTGATCACAGGGACAAAATAGTTGCTCGTCGTTTTAGTACAATCAGGTGACAATCGGGTTCGTCGGAGCTTCGGAGAAGGAAAGGGAGGGAAATTTGAAAATCAGGAAAGTTAAAAAGTCGTGGTGTTGGCCGTCATAGGTTTTCATTCCGCTTACCCTCAAACTCTTTATTTACTTGCACACCACCATATCAATCGACTGCCAGCTGTCACCTGCTCACCATCATACCCCCTCCCCGCTCCGTCCCCTCTTTCAGCGTGAATAATGTACTCCCCACCCAGCCTCTTCTCGGGATTGCATATCAGCAGAAAGAAAACAAGTCCCAGGTGTTCTCACCAACCATCAGCTTCCGCTGTTAAAGAAACAATTACTTAATAGAGTCGGTGTAAACAGTTGTCCTGTTCTATATTAAAGTGGAAAAAAGCAATACTTGACTGGAAAAACGTCGACTCGGTGTCGAAAGAGGGCTGGGAAAAAACGGAAATTGCAATCGACTAGGAAAGTGAACACCATGGGAACGCATTTGCATCAAAGTATCAAATAATTTTCGCATTGGATCAGAGCTAGGTGTGTTATTTTTTATTTTACTCAGTCAGTCTGTGTCAACTCCCTATTGATGATATTTACAAATATATAAGAGGGTCATCCGGAAAGTAGTACCCGTTCGTGCCGCATGAAGTGCTGACGACGCGAGTAGCCGCTGGACGAGGTCAGATAGCTTCAGTGGCTCGTCTGCCTTCTCTGAGCCAAGTTGCGTGACGCTAGCATTGCCTGTGTTGTTTCTGTGATTGTTTACAATGTTTAAAAAAATTGAGAACGCCGCCAGTTGTGAAGTGAGGGCAGTGATTAAATTCCTCAATGCAAGAAACGTTCGCCCATGTGATATTCATCGCCAATTAAAGGAGGTGTATGGAGAGACAATGTAATGGACGAGTCGTCTGTTCGGCGGTGGTGTCGCAACTTCAACATGGGGAGGGGGAACACACACGACGATGAGCGTTCGGAGAGACCGTCTGTCATTACAGACCAACTGGTGAGCTCAGTTGACGAATTCGTGAGGAACGATCGGCGCGTCACAATTGATGACATCTGTGAGCATTTTCCCAATGTTTCTCGAACAATTGTTCATGAAATTGTTAAACACCATCTGCATTATGCAAAAATTTGTGCAAGATGGGTCCCTCGCGTATCTCAATGAGCTGGCGGCGAAGGACTATGCAGCAGGAATACAGAAACTTGTCACACGTTATGACAAATGCCTTAATTTGCTTGGAGATTATGTTGAGAAGTAGTTTAAAGTATCCTCTTTCAAATAAAAGTTTTTATGTTTGTTAATATTTACTTTTGTGTCTTTATTTCACGAACGGGTACTACTTTCCGGATGACCCTCGTGTGTGTGTGTGTGTGTGTGTGTGTGTGTATATATATATATATATATATATTATATATTTATTTATTTATATATATATATACACACATATATGTACATATGTTTTGTGAAAGTTTCTCGGATGTGAACAATGATGTATACCATGACAGCACTGGCGAACAAAAACACTAGAAACACACACAAAAGAAACTCACTCGTATTCCGAATTTTTGGTGGCGCTGCTGCCTTTCTCATGGGACAGACAGAAGGAACTACTACTAACACCAAGGTGGTGTTATCAGTAGCGTCCGCGGGCGCTGGATGGAAGGGGAATTTTTGCGGGGGGAATTTTTTTGGAAGTGGGAATAATATGGAAGGTTTTTGGAGTGGAGGGGGTATGAAAATATCAGGAAATTGGGGTAATTAGTGCATGATATTAATACCTGGTTCATTCCAGGAATCAAGCCAGATAAACGCTTGTTCTATTGTTTTGAGTTTGAGTAGAAGGTTAGATGGAGGAAGCGATGCTAGAATGGAGACACTATAGCATTTATATTGCATGAGACTCAGATGCAATAAGTACTTCTTCTGTAAAAATATCGTCCGTATTTTTTTTCTAATCTCTGTTGGTAAACTTAAATGATAAATTTATTTCGCTCTAGATTTTCATTTTGGTAAAAAGTGCTAAATTTTCAAATCTCCATTCATAATCAATATTTCAATCCTAAGATTAGTTTACGGCAGCCCTCCATTCTACCCTAATTAGTGTTAATTCCCTCAACCTCTGATAGGTTAATGCAACAATTTCAGAGCGTAAAAATCATTCGCCTTGACTGGGACTCGAACCCAGATCCCTCAATATCCGGTCGAGTGCTTTAGCCACTTAAGCTACCGAGGCGTCCTCTTAAACTCTGAAATTTTGGGGCTTTTAAAGGAACTAGATGTTATGACGAAATACCGTACATACAATGTCACATGCATTCGTAGTCGTGCGCGAGGCGCCACTGTCCACGAGGTTAAAGCCAACTTTAAACACGTATGGTGTTTTCCCTTTGACAAATTCCAAAGAAACTGCGGGAGATGCCGCAACAGTAACTTTTAACGGAGTCATCCGCTAATGTGCATTTTAATGCAAAATTGTTGCATTAAAATGCACATTAGCGGATGACTCCGTTAAAAGTTACTGTTGCGGCATCTCCCGCAGTTTCTTTGGAATCTCTGATAGGTTCCCTGTTTTACGGTACGTCCTTCTTAATTTGCCCTATGTTCTTATCCCTTGGCCCCCCTCGTGGGATCTTTCATTCAATTTTTCCTTCTATTATGGCTCTCAACTAATCCATTGTGCCTCACGGTATGTCCAATCCATCTAGTTCTTCTTTGACGTAGAGCTCCCCATATGGTTCTTTCCTCTTCTGCCCTTTTATGTATATACTTCCTCGCGCCTCTCTTTGTCTGTCCATTTAATCTTCAGCATTCTCCTCCAGCACCATGTTTTAAAGGCTTCTATTCTTCGTTGGTCCACTTTTCCAATATTCCATGTCTCCAATCCGTAGAGTGCCATACTCCACACGAACGTTTTGACGAACTGCTTCCTTGTTTGCAATCATATGTTCTTTGCACACAGTAGTTGCTTCTTCTCAATGAACGCCTTTTTTGCTTGGGGTATTCTTCGCTTGATCTCGGTCGAGCTTCTTCCATCCCAAGTTATACCAGTGCCCAAGTAGACTCGACCTCGTAGTATCTTGACCGTCTTCATTGAAATTCATCCCGACGGTTGATAACGTATCAAACTTATAAAGAGCGCTAAAATTGTATGACATGACTGTTCACTAAGAATTTTATGATGAACGAATTTCGATATTTGTCTCGTTCGATAAGTTCTCTGGTCGGATTCAGCATCTTGCGGAGGGAAAATTGGGTGTGAGGGCTGTTGCGCCAGTCGTTTCCTATCTTTCATGTGCATCTCCAATAGTCATTCCTTCCACGATCCCCTTGCGCGATTTCCCCAATAGTGCGCAATTAACAAAGTTGCCCACAGTCACATATACTTCGTCGAACTCCGGGTGCGATATTAGTCTCCTCCATCGCTTTCTCACTCGTCCTTTCAGTTCAAGGCCTTCGTTCTCGTAGCGCACCCTCCTCGGCCGCCTCGCCAGACTCCTTAATCCCCCTTCCCTCAATCCCACTACCCCTCTCCGCATCCTCCGGCTTCTCTTCAGACTTCACAATCAACGATGACACCACCCCGCCGTCTCTCCTATAAGCCTTAGAACTCCTCCTGGGCCGTGCTGGCGTCAAACGCTGGTGGCCAGCGGGCCGCAAAGCTATCCCCAGGGGGCGGGAGTAGGTGGATGGAGGGGAGAGTCGAGGACTGCAATTCTTAAGTGGGAGCACCATGCGCTCCACGGGGCCACGGCAACAGACAAGGCGAATTGTGAGCAGTCGTGTACATTCATCGTATCAGCGAGCGTGGTCATCTGGAGCTCCTATCTATTGGAGAAAAAAGAGCCCGATGGAACGGATTGGATTTTAAAATTTTCCCTCCAGACCAAGTTTTAATTTGTCTTTCTGTGGACTAGATTTTGTCGGAATTCAGAGTTTACTTTAGTTATATTGCCTTAGTTCAGGTGTCAGCATAGCGATTGATTACACTGTTTAGCTTGATTTTTCTTAAGAAATCCTACAATTTTGTGTTTTTTAATTGTGTTGTATACTGCTCATGTTTGACGATCATATTCTTGTAGTGAACCATTTGTGAGGACTTTCCGTTTGGACTACTTTCCTTTTTGAAAATTACATTGTTAAAAATGAAACCACTCGCGTCCTATAAATGTTTAATGAAGCAGTGCAATCACGCCTACCCCTTATATCAATGAAGAAAAACACAGAAAAATCGAGAACATTAATGCTATTGAAGATAACCAAAGGAAAACTACCAAAAATCCTGAGAAGAAAGGAAGGAAAAATATAGTGTAAGTTTATGTGGATTTATAATAAAAAGAGGAACGTGAGAAGCTGTTTTGCTGCACGCCTTATTGTAGGTGGAAGAAAATAAAGAAGTCAGTTGGCCATTCGCATGATAAAAGCTTTCGACCCCGTGACCTGGAACACGTACCACGTGTGTCTATCTTCATGAAAAATTGAATAACTCCCATGGGTTGATGCACTCGTAGTAGACAGGAGGGTTCAAATAAAGCAGAAACAATTGTAGAAAAGAAGTTAAAACAATGCGGCATGGAGGAATGAAGTGAACAGAGAAATTAAATATGGAAAGTTCTGGTTGATACCCTGGACAACGCCATCTTGTTTTGGAATAAAATAAAAGGAACAAGACGTAAACTATAAAATAGATGGGATAGAATCAAGAAAGTCAGAAGAGGTCCAAGTACTTCAGTTTTACACATATATGAAACCTTTCATGGGGTACACGCATCAACATCAGAAGAATATGCGAGTAAACCTAAAAGAAATCAGGTTTCGTTAGACGGTAAGTTGCTGGGAAATGTAACGGAAAGACAAGAGAGAGAGAGGGAGAGATCACTCCACTTTAGTTTTGGCACATTTGGAATATGCAGGAAGTATTTGGGAGCCATGGGAGAAAACAATTGTTAAGGAATTTGAAAGAGTTCAAAGAAAGTAGTTTGTTACAAATCGCAAATAAATTATGCGTAGCGGAAATGTTGGGCGAACCTCTTGTTTCATGAAGAGAGTAGGCAATATTAAGGCTTAAGAAAGTTACAGAACACTTGAGTTTTCTTACATTACCGAGGGAGATACGAGGCTCTTAATAATTCGAGTGGATTAGCATTATATAGAATTTCCTGCTCTCCCTGGGCACATAACATATTTTAGGGAAAATCATTGACATTACGCGTCGTAAAAAATAGTAAAATCAATTAATTTTACCTGAAAAATGATAAAGGCAAATAAAATTTGGATGGGCATCAGAAACGTGTCAAAAATTGATTTATTCGTAATGAGTGTTTGCTGCTGTCTCGTGTACGAAACCGAAAACTGACATGAGTGTAGAAGCGATTACAGAGATGAGGAGAAAGATGGCAACAGAAAATGGGCACATGGACATAATGATTAGTGATTCAATGAGTGATTAAATTAAGGTCTCCATATGGCGCAAGAAGATGAGTAAAATCACTTTCCAGGCATTTAATTAGGCGTAATAGTTTATTAAAGACCGTAATGATAGAAAATAAGTGAAGATGCAACACGTATGCCTCATTTAATTTAATTGAGAGGGGGCATTATCTCAAGAAATTGAGATAGATATTGTGAGGTAGGTCAGCGCGAAGCGCTGCTGTAGCCTCGTCTAGGAATTAATCCCTGTAAATTTCACAAATATGTGTTGCCTGATAATTCCTGAAAGAATTTCATTCCATTATCACGTGAATATTTTCAAGGGAATTTTGATCACAAGATGCGTCACCGAGGGAGCAGTCGTTATTTCGAATGAGACGGCGGGTGTTTCAAACAGAGGGGAAAACAGTGGGATGCCCCCTGTTTAAAAAAAAAAATGCTCGGCAATGGGTCAGAATACGCAGGATAACGTGGAAATGACGTCAGAACTCTCCGCTCTTTGTCGCGTGGGATCTGGAGCGCGAGTGGTTTTCAAGTAATTAGCTCTATCCCCGCGAAGTGCGCATCTACGTAGTCGATGTCCTCACTGGGACTGTTCATGATCGTATTTGTAATGTACAGGTATATAGGCTTCACTGAAATTCGAAGATATGCTCCTAGTTCAGGTATGAATGTTTGAATTTAGTTTTTTACTTAAAGGCGTAGATGGTTAATCTCATTTTATTTTAAATTAACTCTCATTTGTGGCCTTTCGTATAAATTTGCTCAAAGAGATTTATCATGTATTTTAAGTTTCACTTGTACCCTCATTCACCAGATCCAACGCAATATTTAAGATGCGCAAATTTTCGAGGTAATATTCCTACGCCAAATAACTCGACCCATATGAAATTTATAAATTATTCAAAAGTTTTTAGATCTCCATATTCCATGGGTACAAATAAAAAATCAGAAAAATGAACAACACACATTCTGGTTCAGTCACTTTAAAAACTAAAGCATCACTTAAGGGTGTTTGGCCTGCCAATTTTCTTGCTTGCTTGTGGCACTTGTAAACCTTTCGTTTAATTTATGTATTTAAAGCGTCGAGTGTTAATTGGGTTATGCGCGTTTAGTAAAACTCGACCGATTCTTCAAAGCCGGTGCAATGCGTACTTTCTTATTATTCCCGAACGTTTTGGCATAATTTATCGCGTGTTTGGTAGATCATTCTTCTGTCGTTTTAAATCGATCTGCATTTTGTTTAAAACCATAGTATTCACACAAGATTATTAAAGAACCTTGGACATTTTTATGGGGTGCCAATTTATTAGCAAGTATGAGACTGAATTCAAGTAAAACTCTTAAGTATAGGTAATTTATCTGGTTAGGTATTACGCTTTGAAAAAGTTGATCACCCCATTTTGTTGTGTACTTTTTGTATTGGAACCTCACTGATTAATTACTGAAGGTAGCCTTTACAAAGGCTACCCTTAATCACCAGTAACTTTACTGCAATCTAATTCTTTCGAGTATCGCAAATGCTTATAAAATTTTGCCAATCAAATTCCTGAAAGCAATAATTACACCATTACTACTACGTAAATTGCGTCCCCGGTACACCATATAATTGTTCTAGTTTAAAAACTTTTTTATGGAAGATTTAAAGTATATTTGTATCACTGGAATGATACATTTTACCATTTAAACGTGCAGTGTAGTTTAGCTTATTCGTAAATGAGACCTTTGTTCACTGGCCAATGCCTTGGAAGGCCCCATCGGTGCCTTTATCCAGAACTTACGATGAAATAAATTATATCCTATTTAAGAATTAATTGATGTTGAAACGGGGTGGATCATTGAGTTCCATGAAGTACAGCCATGATATTTTCTAATAGATCATGTAAGTAATAATCTTAAGTTACCCAGAAGGACCTTCTTTTAATTATTAAATGTTCTCATATATTTTTGCGAATTCGTTCAATGCCTCTTTTTCCAGTTATTTAACCGACAGGCTCCTATTTTCCTTGAACATTTCAAAACAAAAAATCTCCACAGTGCAGATTCCGTTCTTCCTCCACTGTGAATGCTTTCACGCTCCCGTGATCATTGCGGGTCGAATGACTCGCAGGTCATTTTCCCGGCTTTACTGCACACTCCTAACAAATCACGTGCTTCAAGTCATTAAACACCGTAAGCTGATGTTAAAGGGTTTTTAATAGATACTACGACTACAAAGGGTGAAACATACCTTAGTGAGATTTCTTTGAAAGGTTCGTTTTGATATTCAATTCGCGCTAACGTTCACAGTTGCCGTATTTTTTTTCCGAGCGTACGTATCTCCTTTTGTCACGAGAGGCAGTTTTAGAAACTTGGTCTAACATGCGTGTGTGGAAAACGTGGAGTGGAGAGAGAGAGAGCAGGTACGTACTTCTATCCTCGGACAGCTGCGCAGCGGGCTAATATAATTCCCACGTAGAATTTTTTCACCTTGTTTGTGTTTAGAAATACTTTTAAATTCTACTATATTATCGAAATCCATGACCGTATTATCGAAATAATGTTTTCGTTTCCAATGAAACAAATTTAGGCGTGATTTTTGCGACTTGAATCTTAAAATAACTGTTTTGAGAACCACTCCTACCTCTCAATTTCCTGCAACCTCCCAAGCAGCACTGTTGACCTCCTTGCCTTCCTTTTGACTGAAAAAACAGCCTTCATAGATCTTCCTAGAGAGTAGAGTTCAAAAATCAATCTCAACTAAATTCGTGATCTAAATTGATCTTGGGTTAGCAGCGGGAGAGACAGGATTAGATTAGATGAAGCAGGAATTATAGAGAGAAGTCCCCGCTTTGGAATCGACATGTATTCAATGTAAATGTGCTTCACACTGCTCCTTATGCCATTGAAAGATCTGTCAGGTTCGCAGAATGGTATCCAGGAGCCCGTTTCCCCCAGATACCGAAACAGCCATCCGAAAAATCTTCAGAGAGATTTGTATAAGAAAATATAAAAAATTAGCCTCCGTGTTCTCAAAATATCTACTTTACAAAATAAGTAATTAGTCTCTTCAAAGCCAAATGTTGTTCTATAGGTACAGGCATATTCACAGAGAGCGGAGTCGAAAAATTGAGGTTTTTACGTTGACTAATGCATTGAGTAATGTTCCATGCCATTAAAGAATCTAGTAACTTTTTTTCGACAGTTGGATTTTTCTAGAATTAATAATTAGTTTTTGGGACGATTTGCTAATGTCTTAAAGCATGTATTTTTTCCCTCCAGGAGATGAAAAGCTAAAAAAAATAGCACGTAAGATGGGGTTGGCTTGTTCGTGATAACCTCGACGAACGAAATATCCCCCTATCTATCTCCAATGTAAACTCGAGCCTCGTAAAATGGCATTAAACTGTAGACTCGCATTGTCATTTTCCAGGTTTCACAATGATTTATTGAGGGCGATTGTCCCGACCCGAATCGCACCTATGTGACGCTGAGAAAAAAAACATGTAGCAAAATGTGAGCATTCGATTGATCAAAATGGTTTTTAAATCAATCTATAGAAAAAGAAACATCCATTTTTTTATCGGTCAATTGAATTTTTTCTAAATCTGTGTATACATATGTACAGTTAAACAGTTTCTTTTGGAAACAATTTCCCGAAAAATGATAAAATTACTCTTAGAGAAAAAATATATAGATATGAAATTATTATGCGATTTTGGAATTTCAATCGGTTGTAGTTTGACGTAACTGTATAATTTTCAATTGTTGAAGTGAGATGTGAAAGTTTGTGAAATATTTCATATAATTTAAAGTTATCCATGAAGTAGGCTGTGTTTTGTAAGCTTTATGATTTAAGAAGGTAAAAGCAGTATCACGAGGAAGAAAGCTGGTGTTTAGTTAACCAGCTGTTATCTTTCAGTGCTCGTACTGCCACCCGAATGAAGGTGTTGATAGGGTGAATGGGTATTTCTATCCCTATTTGCCTTAGGGTATGAAATTCAAAACCGATCAGGGTATAGAGGGCCTCTCCCTGATTTTGCTTGCGGTTTCTCGGGAAGACATTAATGCTTTAATGGTATGAATTAATTGTCGGTGAGCCACTAATTAGCTCGGCAGTAACTCGTGAAATTAATTCTTAGTTAATCTCGCCCTTAAGAGCCTAGTGGTGAAAACTTTTAAAATAACGGCGTTTTTGTTTTTAAACAAGTAAAAACGAAAACTAAATAATGGTATGCGGAATAATATCAGAAGACATCCTCCGGTTTTTATTTATAACTGATTTAAATAAATTTATTATTTTAAATCAATTTGAATAAAATGTAATAGTTAATTTCGGTAAAATTCTGCGTGCCTATTAGCATGTCTTTCTTAATAAGGCACCTCGATTTTGCTAAGAATATTATATCCACTCTAGTGAAAACTCGTGTGTTCATGGCCCCGCGTAGTTTTGGTAAATAACCTATAATCATCAAAGCAAGGCAAATCTTTTAAGGGGCACCGATTAGCTCGGTGGCTAACGCCCTCGCCAATAAACCGGATAGTATCACTTCGGACCCTGCCTTGAGTGAAAATTATTTTCTGGTATGGATCTTCGTTAGACAATTTTACCGATATCTATCTTACCTAAACTTTCGTAGCATCTGAAGGCTGTATTACCACTATTACAGGATCTTATTAATTTTTTGCTTCATTTCTTCCTGGGAAAAACTCAGATCATTTCTCGGAAAGTCTTTTTAATCATCTCGGTTTATCTCAGTGTACATATCGTGCTCGCTCAGGTGATAGATTGACGGTCGTCATATGTTTTAAATTTGTATTATCTTACTTCCTTTAAATGCCATCAATATTTACTTTTGTGTACTTTACGGACCTCATCGGCTTGATAAACGAGGCATAGAGAGCAATGACAAGTTAAGATGGAAGTGGCGCATTGATAACGTGAGGGCTAGTTCTATTATTTAAGTCTAGATGGCTTTCCTTGCCCATTTGGCGGTTTGAAGATAATTGTCCATTAACTATTGTTCATTTCCCTCAACATTAAGATCGTGATTTATTTTTATTCGACCTGGAATACAAAGTGATAGTTGAAGTCGTGCAAAACGTTTTAAATATTAGTCATTTTATTGCTGTGGTTTGGCTTGTAGCGGATATTTCGCAACAGATTAGTTGAGTATTTTGGTTTAAACTTTTTTTATTTTAGGTGGAGCCCCGACCGGAGTAACGGGGGTCCGTCCACGAGAATTGGAATTCCCTTTCATAACAATGGATAAAATTTTTACATGACATATTTTATTTGCAGTTATAATTTTATTTTGCATTTTTAAAAGGATTTTTGTTATCAACATTCGAAAATCTCTTACTTCAGAGGAATAGACGATCCGAAATTTTCTCATTTTATTTTATCATTAACGTTTAATGCACAACATTCCGAGGATTAAGAGATGTAACTATCCAAGGATTGAGATTATACTCGTAGGGAATACTAATTAAGAGCGTGCCATCTAATGAAAATTTGTTGGATCCCTTAATGAAGGCAAATATTTGGGCAGAATGAAGATTTTAGGGTCACCCGTTCCCCAATTACGACATGGAGCGGTTCGTCTTGCGAACCTTGTTTGCGGAAAATAACCGAGCCTGAACATCGTGTGAACTACCGAAGTCGAGAGCGTCGGGGTTGAAATCATAATTATCTTGCTCCCTTGCATGAAGAAATCAAGACCAATGTTTATTCAAATCCAAGATATACCACAGTGGAGCGTCGTTTACGAAGGAACTTCATGGGAGCAATGAAGATAATATAACGTCGCACTAGAGGCTAGTGCTCTATGGGTTGAAACATTAATTTGCAGAATAATTGGAAAAAAATGGGAAGCGTCAGCTATGATTATAATATAAGAACTCTATTTTACATGAGTTCGAAGAAAAGAGAAGTAATCAGGCAGGGCAAGGGAAAATTTTTAAAAGAAAAAAATCTCACGAAGCCAGAGAAATTATTTCTCCATATTTATGGTCCTTAATGGTGTGTAAAAAATAGCATTAAAAACCATTTGAATATTAATCTTTAATTAAAATGTTCACATGTAAATAAATCCGGCGAACATGTGAAGAGAATAAATGCAAATTTTTGAGCGCTTACATCATGGTTTTCTCCTGATGAAGAAATATATGGCAGTGTAATATCCTAAGAATTGCAGTCGCGGCTGCTTTACTCCTGCTTAATGAAGGCAATGAACATTTTGACTTCTAGAACATTGCCTTTTCTCTGAGTACCGTTTCCTTAGTTTCCATTTAAGGAAGTCTTCAGTTTAAGTAGGTGTTCAGCGAAAATGAACCATTTCGGACAATTTTCAAGCGAGTTTAAATTTTATTCAAGTTCTTTTGCATAGTATAATAATGTGTCGTGTTAGCGTTTTTGTGTAAAATTGTCAAGGTTACTAATAGCATACGTGCAATATACTTACAGACTATGTAGGCTTTGGGAGGTGATGGAAGGAATACATGGACATAGTGTTACAGGGACAAAACCACTTAAGAGGGGCATAATAAAGAAGAAATCTTAATAGAAGATGGCGAACGGGGTCCGAAAATTCTGAAAAGTGATTTTACAGAACCCTGAAAGACTTGGAAGCACCAGGGGTCGACAAAAGAAAGGAGAAATAATCAAGTTACTTGGGGTCAAAGCGTAATATACCCTCTTTGGAACTATCAAAGACAGCTAAGATAGGAAAAACTACCTGAGGACTTCGAGAAGAGTGTGATTATTTCCATACCAAAGAAACAAAGAGCAGATTTTTGCGAAAAAATACAAAATATTGCGCCTAATATCTCACGTACCTAACATACTTACTTGGATAATTAACCAAAAAATGGAAACAAAGATGGATACCTCAATAAAAACCATAGGCAATTTTCCTGTGTCCAAAAAAGGCAAAACGTATGGCTAAGGCGATATGATGTTGAAAGTGAAAAAAGTTTTAACTTCTTTTGTTTCGAAAAACATTTAAACATAACCTTTTCACCAATATTTTACAGCACCTAAGCTTGCAATTAATTTTGACCTGACTGTCCGTTTTAATACCACATAATTGGTGTAGAGTTTGGAAAGATAAAATATTAATTTAACTGTAAAAATTGGTAGCGGCATCACTCCGTGTCAATTTATGGCGTAGCTGACACAGACACATTTTTGTTTTCCTAGATTTTGTGATTTGTGAGTATGATATTTGTATCTGGGTGTTCAAGTGTCAGGCAGGTCATTATGATTACTTTTAAACTTCAGAACCACCCTATATTCATTAGCATGTAATTCCCTGACTTTAGAAAGCGACAACTAATGTAATTTTTGAATTCATTAATCTACTGACCTACATTGGGACCGGGCATTGTTTTGTGATCCGGTGACCCTTCTGGTTGAATTTCAGAAAATATTAAACATTATCAAATTAAATTTTACCCGTGGAAATTGATATTTTGAAAAGAGCTGCAATTATTAAGCACTAAACAATTTAGGAGTTAGGTTCTTTTAAGAGATCTTTTGGTTGGTATTCTTTGTCACGGCTCACTTAAAAAAATACCTCGTTCCACCTTTTTTTATTTCTATCTTATTTAAATCTATATTGCGTGGTTAGTAGTATCAACAAAAATTACCGATATTTCTCCATCTCCATCCGAGATAATGTATTTTGTATAATATTTAAGCGTTATTCTATTTGCACCTGTAGATTTCAACGCCACAGATCAATTTGCAAGAGAAAATGAAGACTTAATATTTCAGTGACGTTGATAACGATTAGTGAAAATGAAACATGTGAATTTGTAGTTTATTTTTTCTTCAATATTGTCTTCGCTTGTCTCATGCCTTGAAGGGAAATCCATCCCGTTTCCTCGAGCATAGTCGGACAATACACGACGTCCAGTGTTATAGCCGCAGGTTGGACAACTTTTGGATCAGTACGCGGTGGGCGACTCACGGAGAGGAAGCGAGCACTGGCTTCCGAGTAAAACGTGCGAGCAACGCCCCCGGAGTTTTTCTAATCTCGAATTCTGACCCCGAGGCGATATCTGTAGAATTTCGGCCGCGGCGGCAGGCAGGCTGTCCGCCGCCACCCTCGCCCCGGGTATCTCACCGCCCCTCTCTCTTTATCTCGATGTGGGGCCTTAAAGAAGCGACCTCTACGTGGACGCATCCTCAATCGTCCCGCCGCTGGGGTGTCCGGTGGGAGGGGATCCGTCGAGTGCAGGCATGCGGGAATTGAATCAGGCAAACGTTTGATGCGTATTTATGGCGACGTGTTTTCTAATAGGCATCATCACCGGAAATGCACATTTAAAATATGCTCCTTTGATATTTTTCGTTTTTAATATCCAAAGTCGCATGCGGCCACAGTTTTCGGAATTAATTTAACCATTGGAATTGAAATTAAGCGTCGACCTTAATGTAAACATAAAGTTCCGAGGTCGAATCATAGCTACCTGTAAAAATTGACCATATTGTTCCCTATGGAGGCGAGTGTCTATCGATTTGTCACCGCAATTAAAACGAGTTATTCTTATATGCGTTTGCCCCTAATTATGACAAGTAGGCAAGTTTAGACTAGTCATAAATTACCATGACTCTAGCGGGACCAATGGAAAGAGAAGGAAGGATTAATTTGCTTGTAGAGTCAATTTCAGGAAGGACATAACGAAATCTCCATCTTGATTTGAAAAAAAAATTTCTTTTCATTAAATTTTTCCAAAATTTACAATCCAAATACGTTAAAATTTTTCAATTTTTATCCACTAGCAAGCAAGGGTCCCTATCAAGCTACTAGCTTTACGCAAGGTGTCGTGCGGAACGAGTTGCGGTAAAAGAGACGTTAAATGGTAGCCCCTCACCGAACGAGACGACATTTCGAAGATAAGACGCACGTTCGCCTCAGTCGGGAGGCCCCTGGAGACCCTTCGGCCTCCCCCGTTCAAACCCTTCGTCCCCCCTCCCGGTGGGAGAAAGATGCACGAATCCTTCGCCGCACTGCCCCCCCCCCTCAAGGTTACAACCCCGGTGCAGGGCCGTCCAAGGCGATATCTCTCCGGAAGCGTCTTCCTCTCCGCATTCACGGCCCGGCTCTCTTATCCGTATGCTTGTCCTCCCTTCCTAAAACCCTCATTCAATGCCTGAGCAGTCTTCCCATGCCCCCACCCTTCCCCCAGCCCCCAATAAATGACACCTCCCTTTCTCTAACCCCCCGACCTCTCCCTCCCCCATGGCCATGGACGCGGCATACCCTTCACTTGGTGGACCTTTTAATGGCTTAGAACGGACTCCCACCCACGCCCATTGAAGCCCTTTCCGGTGCTCCCCCACGAACGCCGGTCTGCCCCTCTCACAATCCCCAGTCTCCTTAGCTTCTCTTAATTTCACTTTCCTTCCATTGGCCCTCGGAGGTGGGGGTGGTGTGCAGACGGGAGGATCTTCACGATCACCCCTTCCGTTTCCCTCTCCACGTCGTGTCTATAAATCCCTCCCGTCGCTCTCCTCCTGTTTATTTTTCCCACCCAAAAGGGGATTATTCATGGGAGATTTTATTTCCCTCCATCCCTCCGCCCTTAATATATGAGGGTCATGGGGGGTAGCGGTGTGTGCGTGGGGGTTGGGGAGTGTTTCCGAATGAAAACGAGAGGGATTCAGTATGTGTGTGTGTGTGTGTGTGTGTGAGTGTGTGTGCGCGCGCGTGTGTATTATGAGAGCTCGCTCCTTGGAAATTTTAAATATTTCCTTCATCCGGTTAGGGCGTACGTATGTGTGTCGAAAGATAATGTGGATCGAAGATGATGGGACTTGGGAGGAGCGCTTGATGAATCGTATTCCGGCTGAGCACAAACGGTTCACCATTATCCATTCATTCTCACGTCGTTAGTTGATTTCGATTTGTTTTTGACGTTGTGCTTGTTGTTGACTTTCCAAATAAATGAATCTTTCTCTTTCACCCGTGAGAGAGAGGATTTTTATGAACCGAGTTCACGTATATATTCTATCATTTCAATAGTCCGATGGAAGAGCTAAATAGTGCTGTTTTCGGATCGATGCTAAATATATTTTAAGAATAAATAAATAAAATAACTTGTGTGAAGAATATAACCAAGAGGAGGATGCATTGAAAAAATTTCTTTCCAGTTAGTAATTATATTTTTGCTATCGTCGAAAATTATAAAAATAGCAATGTAATGAACAACATAAATAAACAAAGGATAATTGAGAATTTAAAAAATCAATTTCATCGATTCTAATTTGTTAATATCCATACTTAATCCGTAATCCGGGGGGCTTTAGTAAGTGTACAGACGGGAGAGCCTAGGGTAAAGTTTCATCCATACCACCGGAGACAATTAGTCGGATGTCATCAAAACGGTATTCATCTGCCGTGAGATTGATTCGGTAGGCTTAGGGGGCCCACTTAGCACGAAGTCCGACAGCTCGTGAAATCGCCCGCTTCACAGCGGAAGTGTGGGTGACAACTCCCTTCCCTACGACGCCTATGGCTTCCTGGGGAATTCCAGAATGGAGCGAAACATAGGCTTTGATTGCTGTAATTGTGTCCATGGGGTTAATATGGAACTACTTCCCTCGGGTTCTCGTTAATTGGAAATTATAGAAAAAGGTATCTTATTGTATTATTAGTCAGGTCAACGGACGTCCAAACGTCGGAATAAGAGCCCCGGAATAATATTTATTTATTTAGTATAAGTCCGAAAACAGCACATTTAGGCCTTTACATCGAACTATTAACAACGATAACAATGTCACATTTACAAACACCCAAGCCCTAGATGGAGGGAAACACCCAGGCGGGAATCGAACCCGCGACCCTTGGAATGGTAGACGAGGACGTTACCCCGCCGCCACCGGGGCCGGCGGAAGTATGGAACATATATATGTGGAAATATAATGAACATCACTCGCAGCCTGAAGCTACATTAAAGGGATGCCAAACTCGGATATATTATCGAAATCCTTTTTTGATGCCTGAAGTAACGTCTTCAAGCTTAAGTCCTTCCTATACGATTTCCTCTTTCAAAAAGGGCGGGTCCTAAAATCAGGTAATCATTGATTGAAAAGAAAAGTTTGTAGCGGATCTGCGAGTCTCATATCAAAAGAGTTTTAGCTAAGAATTATTACCTGAAGTATTTTTTACTTTTGCCAATTTTTTATTCCCCTGATATTATTCATTTTTAATTATTAGAATGTTAAAAATATTTTTAAAACCAAGATGCTTAAAATTTATTACTACTTTGTTATTTGTTATTATTTTAAAAGCGTTCTTGGACTTATTCGGACTTTACCCATGCCCTTTAGCTTCCCCCTATCCTCCCCGTGGATCCGTCATTCTTGCCGAGCGCCTTTGCAAACGCCTTGCATTCTGTCTCGGCCGGCGTCGATAAATTACTCTTCTGTGTCTTGCATCTGACTCGAAGCGTTCCAAGAGCGGCGGCAGTAAATATCAAATGGTAATTCTCATGTAAATGTAGCGCTCTCCAATCAAAGGCGTGGGATCGCTGACCCCGATTGGTCGACCGCAGCGACACTGCATTCGAATTCAAAGTAGGAATCACTACAGCCCTTCGCATGAGACCCATTTATTTTTTAATTTAATTCATCTTGCTTTGAAGTGAGGCGAGATTGGGGCCATTATGCCCCATCTAATACCGAAGCGTGGGTACGGGGAGGAGAGTGCCTCGCTATCCCTCAGCGTTGGTTCTATGTCTTGAGTCCCACCATGCCAAACTTCGTTGGCGACAATGGGTATTCAATTCAATATTTCCAGCTTGGTGTTTGACCTCGAGTTCTGGTAAGTCAATTCCAGGCTGTGTGATGGCCGGCTGGACGATGCTTAGTTCACGACGGATGTCCTTCGAGGAGGAAAGGCGGTGTGTTAACTATTTCCAAATGGTGGTTCCTATATGTGAAATGAATTTGGTAGCATAAACCACAGTGCAGGAAGAGGAAGTGGTCTATCAATGACATAAGTGCATTAATGGAATATTTATTCTCTGGAAGTACGTGTTAAATGTTTCTCTGTATTACGGAAAGTCAGCATGGGGTCCCGTTGGGTACAATGTTCAACCCCGATTAACCTCTAGAGATATCAGCTTAACCCCAAATGCGATGTTTTTAATCTGCTAGAACGTCATGGAGGACCTCAAAGGTAAAGGAATTAGACTTCCTAGCGGTGATTAGAGAATTATAGATACCGCAGGTGGCAGTAATTAATTCTAACCTTCTTATTTTTTCCAATTTTCCGTGGTATTAAGTAGTTGCTGATTTTTATTTGTCGTGAAGAATAATTTATATTTAGATTATTCTAGCGGAGACGATCACTGAATTTTTAACGAGTTGAAAGAAAAGGAAACATTTGAAGCCATAAGTATTAAACGAAGAAAAAAGACTTCTCGCAAATGAGACATTCACTTACTAGAGCAGCAAAAGGGTTATAGAATAAGGATAGACAGAGTGAGAATGAAGGATTGCAACTGGGGAACGGTAGGGAGGTGACAATTTTCCGAAAATGAGTTTTCATGAACCTTTTAATGGCTTTGATATATTTTTCGGTGGCACAGAAATGTTTGCGATACTTCCAAGCAAAGGACGAAGAGAGTTATACTGAAACAATTTTAAAATAGGCTTCTTACAAGATGTATACATGTGTTAACACCTTCAAATAATGTTATGATATTTCACAGTTGATAACTTAATGAGACAACTCCACATTAACAGTGGTTCCAGGTCATGGAAGTTTCGCGTGAAAGCACAAATAAAACTCTTCTTTGCGATTTTACCTAATGGGTATGAAATTTATTATTCAATTACATTTATTGGCTAAAAATTATTCATTTGAAAGCATTCAAAATATTAGGAAAACCTGACGTGATATCTGCGAAAGTAAATCAACAGGTTGCGTTGCATTGTTCGTTGGCAGGATCAGTAAATCTCTGGAAGAATGAAGGCCAGAGTATCTTAATTAAGTCTTCTCACTTCGTCCCTTCGCTTCAAAATATATGCTCCGCTGAATTTAATTACGGCTGCGAAAAGATATCACTATTATCTGAGAACGGAAGTTGGGCTTAACCTTAGTGTCGAGGTGTAGGAAACATGACATTATGCCGCAGCATTCTGCTTATTTTGATGAAGGGCTCCACCAGGGTTGTTCTGGCTATAAAATAGACCCTCGGAGAAATGGGAAACCCAGTCTAAAACACTTTTTATATAGTAAATAGTTTATATGCTCGCAAGGCTCGCAAGTTATAGAGCATGTAATGATTTTCATAAATAAAGTTTCACTACATTCTGTAAAGTACAGCCATTCGTGCATTTTTATTTGCCAAATTGAATAATCGGTTTTATATTTATATTGTGTTGTTTTGACCAAAAATATTTTTAGGTGGCATAGTTATTTTAAAACTTCTTGCTAAATAATATTTTCTAATGGTCCAACCTAAAGAGAAATATGGTGATTGCAATCGCTGGCTGAGGAAATGGAAATTTAATTGTAAGCCTCATTATTCAAGTTAGTCAAATATCTATCTTTTGACATAGAAGGAAATTACAGATTATATGCCTAATATAGCACACAATATTAAATTTTCATATTATTTTTACATTATTTATACGTATAAGGTTTAAAAAATGGAATTCCATATTAAGTGCAGACTTCAATGTGGAGCGTAGCCTTGTTTGTCCCATAAACCAATGTTTGAAGCAAGTGGATGAGCATATGTATTGGAGCATGCTGGAGCATGCTGGAGGCTTTTATGGGTATTGCAAATGATGGAAAAAAGAATCTAGGAAAGGGGAGAGCTAAAAAAGAAAGAAACAGTAGTGTGGGTTGGGAGCAGAGAAGAGCTTGGTGAGGAGAATCCTGCAAGGAAGAATTAAGCTCCCGGTGGAGGGAGGAGAAAGGTGTATGTTGAACTGTTTCGGCAAGGAAAAAATAGCGAGGACCTGAATAGGGCAATAGTTCAGGAAACAAAGCTTACCAGTAAAACTCAGCAGAATGTTCCAGTTTAATTTTTAATAGTTCTCGCCATCAAGGAGCTTTCCAAGACTTTCATCTTCTCTTTATATACCTTGAGGTAATGTTAGCTCTGGAACAAAATGCGGCGATTGAGATCGCAACGATCGGCACGAATGCCTGAATAAATAACGTACCGTGCGTGACGAATTTCCGTACCCTGCGAAGAGCTCCAGATGTTCCAATTTTCTGCAGGAAATAGATCAGATAAGTTGTCACATCCTTTAAACGATTCACCTCATAAAAAAACCTTCGTTCATGTTTCTTGGCGTTTTCTCTTTCAGAAATGCTGAACGTTCCTGAGTACTTAATTTCCACCTCCTCATGATGTTCCCGAGGAGCAGGCCTCAGCTTCGAGCGGGTTATGGACATTGTTGGTCCTCGGCGATCGGGAGATTTTTCTGTGATCAGGCGCGAAGCGGGTGGAAATTGAATAAATACTCCCTCCCTAGTGGTGGTTGAGGTATCCCGGGTGTCCCATGTCGCGCGCCAGCCGCACATCCCCCCCCCCCCCAGGGTTTCGGCGGAGGTTGCAACGAATAGGGAGGGAGGCACGCGCCCATTCAATCCTGCCGACGGCGGTGTCGGGTCGCCTGGCTCTGCGTGGGGCGGGCCGGGGAGGAGCCGACGGGGGTGGCGTGGAGGGACAATTTTCCCCCGGCACTCACGCAAGTGTGATTACACCCGGCGAATGGGTATGAGGCCGTGCAGCTGGAGGAAATGACATCTTCAGAGACGATCACGGGGCGAGAGTTTAGTTTCCTCAAGTAGAGGCGTAGGTGGAAGTAGGGGAAGATAGTGACGATGATTCGAGTACGTAACACCCCCCCTCCTGCCCCGCCCACTCGCCCTCACCCTCGGTCTTGGAGTCATTTAAGGGGAACCTCTCCCACCGCACGAGAAGTTTTTCTTTTGACTGACAACTGATGTGAGAATTAGAAATGCCAAACGAGCGTTGAATGGATGATTCAGACCTATCTCCCCCTCCTCTTACCCACCCCGCCCCCAACCTCCTCCTACCCGCACTCTTTCGGACGATCGAGGGGGGTCAAGGGCATCCGGGTGCCATAGGCGGCGGCGCTGGGTTCCGAGCGAGTGTGTTGACTGCCGGCAACGTGTTGACGCCCTCCTTCGCTCAAATCATTCCGTTGGGAATGGCAAGGGATTACGCAAAAAAGTTGAAGCAATGAGGGGATGGCGTAGTGATCGCTTTCGCTGTGTGTTACTCCACGTTTTTAGGTGGTACGAAATATGATCCAAATAGATCATATTTGGATAAAAGACGAGCACCAAGACGACTTGATAATTTCATTTTCGCCCAATAAAACCTGATAAAATAAGATTTTCGAGGTGGCACACTGCATTGTATAATTCGAGATGGGAAATCCGCTGGAGTAAAAGCATTAGTTCAATATTAAAACTGAAGGAAATTAAACTTCCTCCATATTCTCTTCTCTTCTTCATTGCCATTTTCTTCAAATCACATTTCAGACATTTTATTTCGGCACTGATTCTACGGCTAGGAAAGATAGAAAAAAGAACTTTCCCTTGAAGTGATTTCCACGAAAACCCCAGTTCGACGGAAACTTATCGCGTTAAATGACTGAAAAATATGAAAGGGAGAATGTAAAAAAACTCCAGATACTTTAGAAGTTGGGACGTAAGTCAATTTTCATATTAAAAACTGATATCACTCTCAAATAATGCTAAAACCGAAGATAAACTAGTCATATCCGCCCTATTCAATCCTTACTACCCTTCCTGAAATGCTCCATTGCCCTGTTCCATTCTGATTCCGCTGTTATGTTTCACTTAAACCGCTATTTTCGAAGGAAGTATTAGTTCTTAATTGAAGCAAACCCACGAGAAAAATATATCTATTTGGAAATTGAAAAATGAGAACGGCAGCTTTCGCGGAACCTTAGGATCTTTGGTGATGGTTGGCAATATTGCACAGACTTAATTTTTGGGGATATTGGAAACTTAAGTGAGCTAATTTTGAGGACCAGTAAAATTCACCATTCTAAATGAGGGTGAGTCAAATCTTGTACCTAAAATGTTAATTTGACAAACCTATGTGAAGAAGTGAGCATGTCCTTGAAGAAGGCTCCTTCATCTCCCGCGATGTAGCTATTGAGGAAGATCTCAAAATTTCAAGTTCCTTTGGCTGTCGACTGGGAAGACTGATTTCGTTACGAGCCTCTGCATGCACTTCCGATTCCCGCATCGTCTTCATTGACTTCATGCACCCCATTTCCCGTTGTGGATTTCCCAGTTATCCTCACCCTCACATCACGTTATCAAAAAAGATCACGAGCATGAGATATCTTTTGATGTCAACTATGTCGCTCATGATAATAAACATGTGGTAAACATATACCAATACAACAATAAGGAAGCGGAAATTGCGGAATGTTTGTTGACAAATGCGTCAATGCGTTTCCTAGGTAACTATGTAACTTTATTTTCATTTAATGGCTCAATAACAAGATTCCAGAGCGCGGTTTAATATCCCAGATATTAAATCGTGCTCTAGTGGTACGGTCTATACAACCCTCATGAAGATATACCCCCGGCACTTTTCACCATTTATTTTTTGGAAATTATGGCAATCCCAAAGACGTATCCTCCACTACCAAAAGATATGCGTGAATTTGAAGTTGTTGTAATGTATTATTAGGCAACGGCAGGGATTCAACCGATTCATGATCCCCATTTGTTTGTATTCGTGCTCCAGCCGAGTGAACATTAACTTTTTTGTTTACCCATTCTCCTTTTTTTCTCTCTCTCTCCACGACAGGAAGACGCGAAGGATAGCGGTAAGCCATGAGAGACTCGGTGTCTGGGGACGTCGCAGGTGCAAGCGATGGGAGGAGGCGGAGCTTCGATGGCCACGTGAACCAGGCGTTCGCGGACGGAGGCGAAAGGATAACGATGGAACTGCGACCCTCGGTCATCTACAAGGTAAGAAAACTCAACACGACCTCCACGCGATGAAACCCACTGCACAAACTCCCTACGCGACCTCCTCAGTGAGGACACTTCCTCCCCGCATCTTTCGGATTACGCGAGCATATCCCCTCTGGAAAGACAAAGTGCGTCGCTTACATCTTCATAATCATGTCAACCCATGAGCCAATTCCAGGCCGCGCGACGACGGATGTTGGGACCCCGGGCCTACAATAAAATAAAACCAATCCAAGTTTTATGGTATAACGGCAGCAACGGGAAAAGTAATTGTACTAGTCACCCCGAACGAAAATAGTTTTCAATTAGTGACTAGTTTTAATTTCATTAAATAGACCAACGACTAGGGGTTCATTTCTCAAAGCTACAGTGTACACGTCCTTGTAATTTGAACGTACAGTGTGATCATGATCATACATGGTGCAACACTTGTCGCTTGCCTACATTATGCAGAATACGAATTTTAAAGTTTAATATTCCATTTAACACTTGATTTTAGAGGACCCGTAAAATTGGATTGTTGCTCTGAGATAGGAACGCCAACTTTAAGTTGTTAATTTTCTTTTATTTTTTTACATCTATAGGTTTTTTCAACTCCCCAGGTAGAAATTTTGGCCTCAATATTGTAGTGATGATTAGGAAAAACGAAGAAGCTGGGCACAGATATATAGCTTATGAAGAAAATGAAATGAAAATGAAAAGAGTTTAATAGAAGATTTTCCACAATGGTTTCCACCCAATGAAACCCACGTGATAATTTGTTACAATTTGAATTACCGTTTCGGTTTTTACTTCAGCTCTGGTGAAATACGTTAGGTACGAGAGACGGAATTTTCGTAAATGCCTACTGGTTTGGTGATATACTCGCAACACTCCAATTTAGTCTACTTTAGTAACCCGAGTGGTTCATTCCATTCGAGAACATTACAGTTTAAAAATTAATATTTTAAAATTCTTTAAAGTAATGTAAATGCCATCCTTCCGATTGACTTTTATTCCTTAGCCTCACATTATTCTTTTCGGTGAGCTGTCGTCCGTAATATTTACTTTTTGATTATAAAACATGGCCTAGTCTACCTATCATTAAATTCGGAACCAAATTTTCAAAAATTATTTCATTTTAATGGTCTTCATACTGATTTCTTACTGTTTTCAGCATATTCATCTCTAGCCCCTTTTTTCCAATTTCGTTTCTTCCATCCCATATCCAACGTTTGTCCCACATTCTTTTACCTTTTCTGACCCATCCGCTGTCCTGTATTCCATACTTCTGGTTTATGGGTTAGGTATTCTTTCGTGTAATGTTTTCCTCTATCTAGTTCTGAGATATTTCATTTCCCTGGGATTTTATTTCCGTCATGCCCTTATCGTATCTACTCTCTTCTCTATCGCATATGTTAATATCGGTTTCGTTTATTATCTCGTAAATTTAAATTTTGCTCCAAGATGTTATATTTAATTTTACCATAAGTATTTCACGGATACTGCTATTCTAAATAATTTATATAAAAATAAATAAATAAATAAATATATATATATATATATATATATATATATATATATATATATATATATATATATATGTATATATATATACTATATATATGATTACTTCTATCTTCCAATGAAGACGGAGCAGAATTCCGTCGAAATGATCAAGAAATAACGTGTGAGTGATCTTTTTATGTGTTTCTATATTGTTTGTTGCTGTCCAATTCAGAGATGGAGGGACCTGATATAGAGTAGGATGCTGGATTTTGGATTTTGTTAGGGGTCACAAAATGTTTTATTTAGTAGCTGTGTCCATCCAAAAACCTACCTTAACCGGTAGATTACCTAATAAAAATATTATATATGCATATATATATATATACATATATATATATAAATTATTTAGAATAGCAGTATCCGTGAAATACTATATATATATATATATATATATATATATATATATATATATATATATATATATATGTATATATTTATTGATTGAATTACATAACTTGCTCTTTTATATTCCCTTTTTTATAAGTTGCATCGAATTGGTTCATTTAGAATAATGATACAATTTGTCTATTCCATGTTTATGGTCTCATATTTTTTGTGGTTAAACTAAATATAAGTGTTATTTTAATTCAGTTTGCTGTGAACGTTACCGATTGAATATACATGTGTTTCTCATTTCAAACCCAAGTTCTTCGTTACACTCCTACGATTTAATTCATTATTATGGTCAATTAGGAAAGAGCTTAGGGCCAGCAACCTCCGTATTGAATTTTCTTGAGCACCCAAACCTCTGCCTCTTAGAATGTCACCTTCGTATAGTTAACTTTATTTTTGTAATACTAGGAAAACACAACGTCACCGCAACCACTCATCCCTTTTGTTAAGTTGTCTTACTTCATTATCGCCTTATTTCCTCCGGAAAATATTTTCTTGGTATTTTCCTTTAATTTTAATATGTTTTCGGAGCATTCATAAAAATTGTTCGTAAAAGTACTGTTCATTTCATTGTCCTGTCACTTGCGATATATGTTATATATGTTGCTATCTGGAAAAAAATCATTGTTTTTTTCCTCACTTTCACCCACTTTGTCTTGGAGCTGCCGCCTAGCCTGCGGCCCGTGACATTTTTCCTGTGACGGTGGATGAGTAATGTCATTCATTTTAACGGATAACAGCGGACGTGAAATTGGCATTTAAATCAGAAGTAGACCATCCCAATGTTTATGGCATACTGATATTGAGTTAATTAGACTTTGATAAAAAATGATCACTCTCTCAGATCTTTGTGTTTTTTTAAGTAGTTGCACTAGTAATAGGGTAGGCGACCGGCAGTGAGGACATTGTTAGCGCCAGTAGGGATAGATGAGCTATTTGGGGAAGAGAGACTTTTCAAGGAATAGGGATAGGGGGGAGAGGAACCCAGCCCTGGGTTCAGCCTACTCTTGATGGAAGACGCCGAGGGATACTCGATTACGAAGTCACATCCGGCGGCTGGTGTACCTCACATGGCAAGAAGTGAAGGCCGGAATACCACTAAATAATTCTTGCCCTAATCTGGATTCGAGCTCTGGGGCTTAGGATGGGAAAATTACTCTTACCACCGCACGCACCAACCCAATCCCTGAGTTTTTCGAGTTATCCCCGTGTGGATGGTATGGGGCTGAGGGATACTTTCCCGTTCTATGGGTTTATGTTTTGGATTCCTGGATGTAGGTCATTTCATCCGAACGTGACTTCGAGGTGATGGCATGAAAAGTTCGTGCAAAAGTCGTTTTTTACACGTTCTGACTGGATTTCTTGTCTCATCTCCGTACCCTCGTACCCTCCTCATCCTCACACCCTCCCAGTTTGTGGGTATGTAATGATTTATCTCCAACGTACTATTTCCCGCCAGGTTTTGGCATCCTTCAAATCGTGGTATTCGGATGGAAATCAAGTAGTATTTAAAACCGAGACACTCTGGTCCGTAGCCGAAATCAGTGCTCAATAAATAATCAGGTAGATTCAAAATTACCAACATTCCGAGTTTTTGCAGATGTTAAAGTGCCATTATTGTGACCATAAAATTGCAAAGGTCGCTGCAAAACGGTTCGAAATAAACGCAATATCAACCTGAAGATGTTGATGATGATGTGAGCTCAGTAACTTCATAATTATGGTATGCTGTCACTTCCCACCCCTTAGGTGTAGCCATGAGCGAAGCGGAAAGTTTCCTCGTACGAAGTGCCTTCGTGTACTAAGATCACCCAATTTTTTGCCGGCATACTATGCGACACCAGAAACTTGAAATGAGTGTTACTTCTTAACATACTGTAGACGTATATACCTGTATTTTTCACAAAGTGGACGCCAAGACTCCATGACCTTGGAGAACTTCTTTAGGGGTCCATATTTTCCATTAGAAAAACAGACTTGTCCGTGGCAGAGGCTTCTTGAAAAACCTGTGGTCAGCCAATAGATTACTGCTAAAAAAGTTGCAATCGTATAATAAAAGGCTCCAACGGCATTGCAGTACTATGCCGTCTGGCTTTGTGTTGTCCTCATACACCCTCGATCACGGTGTCAACACTGAGATTGCCATTGGAATGAGCGCAGTGGAAGAAATAAAGATTGAACTTTAATCAGATACGTATTCATTTAGAGTACCAGGGTCGTCCATAAATTCCAAGTGATGAAGAAAATTATGGTATTTCCTCGTGCCTGTCGACACGGTGAAGAGCTGCAGTCTTAGCCGTAGATGAATGTGTGATACAAGTACCGAAGTGGTCATGTCAGATATGTGTCTATCATTATCGATGGTACGTATATAAACTGGATGGCGCAATGAAGTACAGCGCAAGTGATTACCTTTGAAGTAGATCAGAAAAAGTTTCCCCTGGGTTACGTTTCGTGACATAAAATGCTGACGATGCTAATCTATCATCATACACCCTTCTCTAATTGGGGAGGTGTTAGATGAGCATCCTTCGATTTTTGTTCTCTCAAATTTGCCCTGAGAAAATATTCTCTTTGGGGCACCTCACCTTTCCTGTCTAAGCCTTCATATATGACTGTTATTCTGCAATATTAAATTTCCTATCTAATTTTATCTCCCATTTCTGGTGATTATATTTGCTTCTCGGTTGAGATAGGGCTACAGGTATATGAAGTAGACTATCAGTTAACATTCAGAATGGACGCTTGCTTTCTGCTTGCAGTTTTATTGAGTAAATTCATTGATTAAGCTTCTTGGTCTCGTTTAGAGTGGGCAAGCACGTGAAAAGATGAAGCGATCTGTTTTGCCTTCTTCTGTGATTACATTTTTCGACCACTCATAGTTGTATGATGATTTCGCAAAGAATTCCAAAGGCAATGTTTCAAGTGAATTAGATCTGGCAGTGACTCCTTGGGATCCAATGGAATTAGCAGAGGAGGAGGTGAACTTGCTCTCTAGAACTCGTGCAACCCAAGGGAAGAGCAATCAAGTGAATGCAGCGGATTTCAACGATGTAAGTTCAACGTTAGTAAACATATTTGACCGGATAATAAATTGTTACAAATAACGTGGGGATCTCTGCGGCGTAACTGAAACTTTTGGTTGATTTAACGTGATCCTTTTGGCCTATGGCGTACTAATTTCTTTAAATTATATTAATATTTAATTTCACCTTCGTGCCCTCATTATTTATTTCTTGTGCTTCACAGCGCTGGATAGAAGTCGCCCGATACTTCTTTATAATTTTTTAGATTCTACCATAACTGCGTCTTTCATTCTCGTTCAGACTGGTTTCATCTTAAAATTGCATTTGTTATTTACGTCATTTTAACTCATTTCAAGTTTTATCAGCAATTTAAACATCAACTCGACACCCCAGGCCCTGCCATGCAAAATAAAACTAAATATATTGATTTAAAAAGCATTCCAAACAACATAAATATCCTGTGAAGTTTTGTCGCGATAAGCTTTAGGAGATCTTTTTTTCATTAGAAGTCTTAGTTTAAGTAAACGAACTACTATAAATACCTGTAGTATCGTAAATAGAATAGTAGCGTTGAGAAATTGACTCTAGAATATAGGTACGTGGCTACCGAATGTCTTTAAATTAAGGAATTGTTCATGTGTTCACATATGTGTATGCATATTTATTTAGCTCGTCGTTCGCTTATCTTAATCTTTACTAGTCAGCATGTAAGTGCCTCAAGCTACTTACATCTCGATTTAGCGGATAAATTGAGGTGAGGAATTCGTTCTTATTTGACGGTGCAAAACATTTAGTATCCCATCATCCAAAAAGTCGGCCATCAAAACGTCTATTAGAGAGATGGTTGAGGCCGATAGTTTGTGGAAATCACGAAGATGTGGTAAAGCACGAAGAAAGAATCAGACTTTGCGTTTCCTGGGGAAACGAATTTAAATTTGCTGTGGAAAAGCAAAGTCTTTGATTCTTTCTTCGTGCTTTATCAAAACGTCATCTCGATCCGCGGCTTGGATTTTCTTTCTCCGTTAAATGATAATATAGATAACTTAATGACAACACTGATCGTGCTTAGTCGGTGGTCAGTATCTGAAATGAAAGTGTCTTGAACTTCCTGCACATCGATAATCTGGCTTGCTCTGCTCACCCGTGGCTGATGTGCGCTGTCGGTAGGTTGTCTGGTATGCGTTAATGGTATTCTCTAAGTAGTTAATGAAGAAGTACATTCAGGGCTATTTTAAGGGAATAATTAAGGAAAATTAATTGTTTTTAACAATATCGGAACAGTACGGGTTTAGAATTTATGATCACTTAGAATCTAAATTGGCTTTGCTTACCACGGATGCCAGTTGTTTTGAGGCCTTTGGATATTATTGCGTTCTCGGAGTTTAAGGCACAATACTGTTAATTATTATAATTTCCTGCATCCAGTGGCGTAACCGTTCTCAGGAGGAAGTGGTGTATCGGGGAATGTCTCGTCATTATTTGAATGACTGTGCATAATTTAGGATTTCTTTATCAGCATATAATGTACTTTTGCAACATTTTATGTCAAACGATTTATGGGTGCTGCACCTTTAATACCTCCTAGGTTTATAAATAGGTGACAAAGGTGACGCCAATGACCCTCTTTTCACTGCAAGAATTCGGCAACCTTCCGACCGACCGACACACTCGTTCTTGGACTTGATCTCCCATAGTAGTAGTACTTAGGGTAGGCGACTGACAGCTAAGGTCATTTGCGCCATTAGGGATGGACAGGAAAGGATGAAGGGTGGAAAGAAACCTGGCGTCGGCATTAGCCTACTCTTAATGAAAGGTGCCAGCAGCTTAACGTCCCAACCGGACGGTCGGCGTACCCACTCAAAGTGCCCTCCACGAAGCTCAAGTAGGGATCGCGATACCACTGAAAGATATTCGACGCCGCCGGCATTCGAACCCAGGCCCTCTGGGTGGGAAGCCAGTACGAGAGCCACCGCACCATCTTGATCCCCCTTGATATCCTGTGATTCCCTTTATCTATCACGGGCGCTTATTATATTTACAGTCGAGCCGTAATTTGAAAATGCTTCCCCACCCTCGAATAGAGCAATCCGGATAAATATGATGGGTGCGTGACACCATAAGGTGCCCGAGGTTATTGGGGGCCCAAGGTGCTCTGGGGAGCTCAAAAGGAAAAACAAAAGGCAAAACACATTCAAGGGGATAGGGTCGAAATAGTGGAGGATCTTCAAAGGGAGGAGGGTGGATCAGTTGCTGGGGTCTTTCAAGTACCAACTCGTAGTGTACCGAACCACAGAAAGGAGGTCCAAGTGTGAAAATAATTTTTCAAGTGCTCTTTTATCCGGCAACTCATCTTTTATCTCCTGACATATTGATGAAAACGTACCTTCTTCCAATTAGATTTATTTGCATTTGCAGGTTGCTTATCCCTGCTGTTTATACGGTTTAACAACAGTTGTTAACAATTAGAAGCAGAAGGAAACGGGTTGAAAATGGAAAATGTTTTACTACATGGAAAATCCATGCCAAGAGATACGAACGTGTAGCGTGGTCAATCCAGTTGAATGTTTAATTCAAGGAAGCAATTATATCTTTCTGTGTGATTGTCTCAAATATACGTAGTTATTATCTGTAAATACAACCTCGGAGGGTTATTTTAATCGGGCACGACGTATTTCCGTGAAGATAAGGTTGATTTTTCGAGTGTGGTCTTGTTTGTACATCTTGTCGGAATCTCTCCTTTAGGTGTTTTGCCTTATTACTGGGTAGTTGATGCCATAGATAAGGTTCAGTAAACTGGTCTTCTTCTCGCGTGGAACTGCATTCTGACAGGTTTCAATTGAATGTCTCCCATCGCACTCGGTCGTGAGCATCTTCCTCCATTTACCTGCCCCTTCTGCCATTTTTCATCCTATCAAGCATTCCAATCTTTTTTCTTCACATTCATCTATTTCCTTCAACTTTTCCCTCTATGAATCATCTTAGAGTTTGGCGTATTTTTTTACTAGTTGTTCACTTTTTTCAGTTGCAGAATTACAATTTTAATACACTACCATCCTCGTTTGAATTGGGAAACACTGCATTTTGACATGTTGTTTAACATAATTTTTGCGAATCTCTTGAAACAAATATTTTCCAAATGTTAATATGTGTTTTTACTTCCCGATGAGTATAGTATAATTAGCAATCATTCAAAATCAATGACAATTTGATATGATTCTGGAGTAGAATAGGAGCAGTGTGTGAAACCACCGACTCCATCCCGTAAATGTGTATATCTATCTCTGCATGTAACTTAAGAGCATACGAATTATTTTACCAAGCCTCTCGCTTTTGAATCGTAATGTTCGAAACACCACACTCTTTTGGGATATCTATGTGATTTATAAACGAGAAACGGGAATTGGTTTCATCAAATGACGCTATAGCTTGCGGCGAGAAAATGCCCCCGAAATTAACCCCGGTCTCTATTTTTTCTCCGAGCAGGATGCCGTGGCGTCGCCGGCGTCTCTCAGGAGTCCCACAGCCAACGGAGCGGTCGCTGGTGCGGAGGACGACGACGCCCAGGACTGCGGGTGTTGGATGATCCGGCCGAAGTTCCTGCGAAAGTTCCGCACGGCCAAGTGGGTCCTCTTCTTTATGTGCTGGGCCGGCGCCGCGCAAGGTACGCTGCCAGTGTCGTCAAGCAGCTCGTTAACAATCATCCGCTGGTCTTTCTTAATTGACTTTGCGGTGGCACACAGCATATCTTAAATGTGCATCATTAGGAAATTTTACAGCAGCAGGAAGAAATGTTTGTCGTTACTCGTGTCGTCCTTCGCCAAGTGTCCGCTACTTTGTAGTGATGGAGGGTAGGGGAGGCAGCCGACCGGGGAAACTGGGGCGTCGTGGTATGCATGAGCTCCTGAGAGTTCCTGTTTTCTCAACATGCTCCCTCTTGCATTCAAGCATCTCACTGCATGCTCCGACTACATTTTGGAGCAGGAGCTCTAACATTTTCCGGCATCCAGGCCCCCTCTAATTTATTTTTCTCAGATTCAGGAGAATGTCTTGCTCTATTATTCGGCTTTTTAGTCTGATTTTTAACTGGCTTGGTTGATGCGTATCCTGGACCCCGTATGGTTATTCTAAATGGTAAACGGCGACTTGAAACTCACCTTGGAAAACCATTCAAGGAATTCTATTTAAAGGTGTGTTTTGGACGGTACCTAACGGCTATTTTCTTCCAAGCATCACTAGAACTTCCTCTTCTATCGTCCCACATTATTTATTTCTTAATTTCTTCGAACTTCTGGTCATGTCGTCTAAAAAGCCCACTCTTACTTCCTCTACCCCGCTTTCCCAACATTCCCCCTTCAATTAAGGCCTACACACGTAGCTACAGCCAGGAACGCATTACACTGCCTTTCACTATTTCTTTCACCTATTTTCTCTGTATTTTTTTGTTTCTTGTGGCTAATCCTCATCCCAAAGACATTTTCTACGTATTCTTTTCACCGTCTGCGAATCCCTTCTGACTCAATGAGTAATAGTTTTTTCCGTTGGTATATTCTTACAATTCCCTTGCCGTTTTATAAGGTAGCGCTGCTATTATTTTCTGCCTTCGGAAATGTCATTGTACTGATCTTTCCACAACATTTTCTCAAATCAATGAATTTCTCGCCTATGACTGTTTAGCTCGCTGTGCCATCTTCTTCCATTCATCCTCTAATTCATCTATGGCTGATGGCTACTACATTCTATTATTCTTTACCATTCTTATTGTTTCCTTTGCTGCTCTTTCTATCCCATTCTTAAGCTCCAACCACAATTACTCAACAGTTTTCATTCCCCTTTACTCGTTTAGATATTTGTTAAGTTGTCCTTGGTAATCCTTCCTTTTTACTCCGGTTAAACCTTAAAAATTCTAATTTGGTACCCTCCTAATACTTTTGAATATTTAATCGCATTTCCAATCAATAAAATCATGATCCTAATATGCATCCTTACCCGGGAAGTTGTGCAAGTTGACGATGCTGTTTCTAAATTGATGTGGAACTATGATATACTAATTTAACTGGTACCTGCCTGTTTTCCGCTGAATTTTCCATGTGTATCCAAACCTGTGATTATATTTTATCCAGGCGTTAGTCATTATCAAAACCTTATTCTGCAGAATTTCTGCTTTCTCTCCGCATCAATTCCAATTCCTAAACCATACTTTCCTACCTCTCCTCCATCGCTCCCTTCCACCACTATCGGGTTTCAATAACTATTAGGTGCTTCCTTCGAGGTACGTTCTTAATTATTTCTTCAACGTAATTGTGCAAACTGTCTAGTTCTTCATCCCGGTGACCGCTCGTCGGCATTACCACCAGATTGTTCGGGTCAGCCTTTATCTCTACCAATAAAAATTCTCTCTCTCACTTGCTCTTTATTCACTAGTTTCCGATTCAGCGCTAAGAACACTCATAGTAATTAATTCCGGGGGTGAGAACGTCAACAAAGTTGGCGTTCCCACCCCCGGAATAAATTACTCTGTGTTCCAGTGCTGGCATGATAAATCTTTCAAGTGACATTCATTTTTGTACTCGGATAGGCAAGAATGCATATAATCTCGTACCCATGAAAGTATGTCGTGCAAAAATGTACTTTACTAAACCAGAAAATTTGCCTAGTTTATTCAACGTTTTGATTCGCCAATTTAAAAAGTTTCAGACGATTGTTTTATAAATGTAACCTCGTTGGTGCGTAAAAGAAAACCTCTATTGGGGTTTTGAGAATTTAAATTTTTTTCAATTTCAACTCAATTTTTATTGAAACTATGCGACCGGTTTCACCCTATTCTAGTAACTTTCGAATACTTCCGTCTGAATGAATAGGAATCGTGGGAAGGAGAGGGAGGGGTAATTTGGGAGGAAGCAGTAGAGGATGAAAGACTTGTATTTGGCAGAGCACCGATTCGGGTACGGTAAGCTTGAACGGAAAAAGGATCCCCGTCGCATCAGAAGAGGGCGACAGTTTTACGGGTACATGTGTCGAATTGCGGCCCTTAAAGAGAAAGAGGGGAGAGAAAGGTGTACGACTGGGGAATCAGCAGAGCTTAGGATGGCGTTGGATCCAGATGCTTAAGCCCTCCCTTGGTCAAGGACCCCCGGTGGTCAAGATCATGCACCGCTGAGCAGAACCACTTCAGCACATATATGTATGTAACACGTGCGAGCAAGCGTCCTGCGTGTTACGTAAGCCAAAGCGAAGTGTGATGATGCGCTCCAAGGAACATTTGGTGTGTTTCAAAATTTCCCAATCCAGCTTCATCTGCTTCTACATCAATACCCTGCGAGCCACCAAAAAGGTGTGCGGCAGGGGGTGGAGCACTAGGAGGAAAGGGTAAGGGATGAGGGGGGTTAGCTTCCTGTTCGCCAAACGTTTATTGGACAATGCAACAATTTCAGAGTGTAAAAATCATTCGCTTTGACCAGGATTCGAACCCTGATCCCTCGATGCCCGAGTGTTTTATCCAGTTAAGCTATTGATGCGTCCTTTTACACTCAGGAAATTTGGGCGCTTTAAAGGAACAAGATGTTATGATGAAATACCGTACATAAAATCCCATAGGCGGGATCGGGAAGATTAACGTACTGGCTTCCCACCCAGAGGGCTCAGGTTCGAATCCCAAAGGTTAATATTTGTCAGTGGTATCTCTATCCCTACTTGAGGAGCTTTGTGGAGAGCACTTTTAGTGAGTACGCCGTCCGTCGGATGGGACGTTAAGCCGCGGACCCCTTGTCGCCTTTCTTTAAGAGTAGGCTAATGCCGACGCCGGGTTTCTCTCCACCCTTCCTCCTTTCCTATCCGTCCCTAATGGCGAAAATGACCACAGCTGTCGGTCGCCTCCCCTAAAAAACTAATATCCGAGGCATTCGTAGTCTTGCGCGATGTGCCACAGTCCACAGGATGTAAGAGAACGGTAGCTTAACTGGCTGAAGCACTCGGCCGGGCATGGAGGGATCCGGGTTCCATTCCCGGTCAAGCGAATGATTTTTACCCTCTGATATTGTTTGCATTGTAATGCACATTTAGCGGATGACTCCGTTAAAAGTTACTGTCGCGGCATCTCCCGCAGTTTCTTGTAGTTTATTGGGTACTTAATGGCAGCAAAATCTAATCAAGCTTTTTACTCTCACACACAGACTTCACTTACCAAATGGTTTTAAATATTAACGCATTAGAACAGATTGAAATTTCTAATGCGTTGGTCAAGTGCTGTATACTTCTCTTCGTAACGAACAATGCTTCCAACACTGTTCTCCGGCTCCCGACCCCTTCCTGCCAGTACTATGGTTGTCACTTCTTTGAATGAAGCATATGCACCCATATCATGCGAAAATTTTGTGTACACCGCCAGCTTACCAACGGGATTATATGTATCGTAAGAGTTTGGTGGGCTCGCGTTCTGAAATAAACATTTTCGAACCCATCTCCAATACGAGGATGTGTAAAGCCATAATCGTGCCGACACAGTCTCTCTCCAGATATTGCGACTCCCCCGGATCGTCAGGTTCGCTTCTCTTTAATTATGAAAAAGGGTCGTCGTTCCGCAGAGTGGCCGGGAGGGAGTCGGTCTTTCGTCCTTCCGATTGTTGGGCCTCGACCGAGGGGGAAAGGGATGCGGGGATTTGGAGGGGCGGCTGCAATTTTGAAATTCCTCTTGCAAAAATCTGAAGTGGACAGCGGGCAGGGAGCCCTCCTCACCCCTGCGAGTGGGTGTCACTTAAAATTAATTGGTGCCTCTTTCTTTCCTCCACCTCACGCCCCCTTATCCAACCCCCGCTATCATTTGCGGGGCTTTAATGAAGTCGCAAGTAATGGTGGCTGAAAGCGTTGCGTCGTTTTCGTTGTAGTGGTGAGGTCCTCACGGTCAACGCATGCCCTCTGAGGTTATGCCAGTGCATGCATTGACGTAGTTTGAGATTGGCTACCTAAATACTGTATCTCGTGGAAAATAGTGATGTGGTGTACTTTGCACTTCATTCCGTGTCACTCGACGGGGAGGCATACCTATTTACGTAACGAATGGACTAGGAATATCGCCATTTGGTGCCAACGGGTACTATTTATTGCTGTAACTAACAGCTAGTTTTGGATGTCGGTATTACCAGAGGTACAGGTACAAACATCATATAGAACTTATCTAAAACAGTAGTGAAGGCTAAAGATAACGGATTCAAAGTACTAATAAAATAAGAAATTGGAAGAAAATGGAGATTTCAATCTCCATCCCTTCCAAACCTTTCTAAATTTATTAAAAGTTGGGCAAATTTTACAATGTAGAGGGGACCTTGAGGGGACTCCTGCCTGTGCTTAATTCTCCAATTGTTCGGAATGGAGGTGTTGCCGCGGCAGCTGCTTTAAGTAAGGAGTCATAGGTGCACCGAAATCTCAAGAACTCGCATATTAAAAATCATTCCCTTAACGGGAATATGAACCCAGAATCCTCAATTTCT
>NW_027286763.1:87023965-87028965 GCF_022747635.1 Hetaerina americana
ACTACATATAATTAGTACCCAAAGAAAATAACATTGTTGTAATGTGTGGACTCTTGCTGGGAAACTTTCTTACATGTGAAAGCAAACAAAAGAATAAATAAGGATATTGAAAAAATGATACCAAAATCAGGTGCAAAATTGAGATGCATGTTGATTTTGGTTGCTGTGTCATAATAATTACCTACCTCAAGTTATATAACTCTTGTTTCAACATCTTCAAGTTTTAAACAAATCTGATATCTGGGATATTGATTGCAAATGAAAGCAGTAAGGATTTTACATGAGAAGAAAATTTAATTTTTCATTTAAAATTCTCGCATGTCTACTGGATTTTGTTTTCAAATTAGTAAATTGCATAAACTCTTTACATAATGTAGAAGTCCATACTTACAAAAACAGCTTAATCAAAAATTATTATTAAAATTTAATTTCTCAGCCAACTACACTCTCAGTTGTCATTTATTCTGCAACATAAAACACAGAACTGTTTGGATTCAGTTATAAATTTGTCTTGCATGTATAAAAAAAAATAGACTAATCCTGCCATGTTTGAGGTTGGTGGCCTATTTTTGAAATATTCTGCATGAATTTTATATTAATTCTTCATGTCTCACAGACTCTTGTGATTTCATCTAATACTCATATGTATATGTGAAAATGAGAAGGGTTTGTTAACAGAATAAGGAATGATTTTTTTGATGCTAATAACGATCCAATGCAATTAGTCTATTTTAAGAAAAATTTAATGCTTCTTTTAATGTCATCTACCTCACTTAATTACTCCGGCATATCCACTTGCCTGCTGCATTATCCAAAGGCAAACCATTACACTTCATTGTGTGTGCTATACTTGAGTTAACTCTCATTATTCTCAAAGTTAGGTGGATACAATGTGATGGCTAGGTCTATTAGTCATTGACTACCTATGAGGAGGATAGAGCTTTTAGGACATTCATATATTAATTCCAAGTGGCATTAATTAATTTCTTTCATCTTCTTAATTTTCTAAACACAGAATGGGTATTACACCGGAGAGTGGAGTGTGGGTGGGAGCATGGTGGATAGGATTTGTTCTATCAGCCCTGATCTGTGTTGTCATCGCCATTCCACTATTAGCATTTCCACCATCTTTACCAGGTAAGCCTCTTGGGAAGAAGTCTCCTCTCAAGGTGGAAGGTTTGTTTGACATTTTGAAATAATTTATTCCATTCATATATTAAGTAGCCTGACGTACACTTCCGTTTCCTCATGATTTTGGATGATGTGTTTTTAATGGAATGTATATAATTTATATGATTAACTCTTTGCTGCACATCTGTGTTCCTTAAATAGGTTAACTGTAGATAATCATTAAACTGATCTTTCTGGCATCACAAAAATTTGTACTCAAAACACATCACAATCAAAAAAATATGAGCATAGAATTATCAAAAAACTTCACTTGTGACAGGATATATTCCATATGATTTGTGAAGAAGTGATAAATCCTGTCAAATGACACAGTGATGCACCAACAGAAAACTTAATCATATAAATTATTTAATACCATTTAAAGATAGTATTTATCTCTTGTTAACCACTTATATGGAGTATTCTATCGCAAGTGTAGTTTTTTGATAGTACTATGAGTAAAATTTATTTTTTACGTAATGACAATGCATTGTTTGAATGCACATTTGTGTGATGTCAGAAAGATCAGTTAAATGATTAATAACAGTTGACCCATTCAGCCATTTGTGTGTAATTTAACCATGGACAATATTTATCCAGATATCAGTATTCCACGTATATTTTTTCAGAAGTACATAAACCTCTGGCTGAGAAACTTTTAAAATACATCTTAGTAAATTCAAGGTTCAGTTTCATATTTTGGGTGGTAAAAATAAATCTATCAAACTTTTTCATTTTTCGGTTAAGAAGATCTCTAGAGAGATAGTGTTCATGTCATCCACTGTTTAGAGGCAGTTTTGATTCCTTAGTCAATTGAAGTAATTGCTCCTCTCAAAACACTTAAAAAAGGCTCTCACCTTGATTGAGACCTCCACCTTCCACCTTCTTGCTCCAATCATTGACCTGTCTTCTCCTCATGCAGGGGCAAAAGCAATTCAGGCCCAGAAGGTGTGTGAGGCCCATGCTGGAGGTGATGATGCTATTGGAGGAGCCTCTGCACTGGCCACTGGAAATTTTCGTGGGCTTCCAGCTGCATTTCGCGCTCTTATTGCCAACCCCACATTCTCTTTCCTCACTCTTGCTGGAGCAATTGAAGGTCTCTTTATTGCTGGATTTGCCGCTTTCCTTCCCAAGATTATAGAGAATCAGCTTGGAATCAATGCAAGCAGTGCATCGCTTTTGATGGGTGAGTAGACATAATGGCGGAGATTACATGGCATGTTTGGGCTACTCTAAAGGGAAATAAACATAATAAAAAAATGTTATACTATACTACTATGCAGGAGTACCCTGCAAGCCACCCTTATGGTGGGTTGTAGGGATTGATCATACTGTTCCTCCCCATCTCTACTATTGAATATAAAGAAGCTATTTGAGATCTGTTTCTCTCTAATCCCTATCATGCAAGGTGATGGAACTAATAATTGTTACTTCAATAAGGAGACACCTCGGTAGTCAAGAATTATTGATGAAAAATCAGCACAGTTTCCGAAATGCAAATCCTGCAAGACATAGCTTTTGATTTTTGTTCACCATTAATTGTGATCAAAATGATTGTATACCCAATGAAGTGTAATCGTTGATGAAACCAACCAAATAAAATACTACTACTATTACACCCAATGAAGTGATAATGGTTACATGAATGTTATCATCATTGCTCTCTGAGACCATCCAATATGTAGCCTTATTATAAAGCCAGTTTTATGGGTTATTCTTATAGTTAAAATGCCAAAATCAGTAGCAATGATACAATGGAAAATTGTGAGAAAGTTAAAATTTTATTAAGTAATAAACTCCCTTTTTTGGCTCAAAAATAATATAATTATTCATAAGAGGGATTCCTTGGTGATGAAAAGTTAAGGAATAGAGGGTCATGAAAAATTGGAAACTTAACTACTCTACGGATATTCCCAAAATTATTTAGTATGCGACTGTAACTTCAACGTGAGTGATAGCCCAGGAACAACATGAACATGGGTAATGGTCCAGGAATTCTTAGAACAGGTAATTATCTAATATTTCAGGAAATGTGAAATTTTCTTTTGAAACATTTTGATTGCCCATGATGAATTAAACAATTCATAATAATGATAATTGATTTCCATTCCATAGAGTCATAGGACAACGGTTGAATTATGGCTGGAAATCAATAATCAAAATATGTACCACATTAAAAGTGATTAAAGGGTGATCAAAACCTTGAGTATTTCTTCATTTTTTTCAAATCTTTTGTGTAATTTAAACATATAATTTTTAACTTCCTAATTTATGCATACATATTTTGAAAAGTATCAGCCTGGTGACTTTACCAAAATAAACAAATATCAAAGTACAACTCCCTTTGTGCTCTTTATTTTGTGACTAATACCAATCTTTTGCCTCAATTTTCCAAAAAATTTATTTAGTACCAACATTTTCCTATTCATCCAGTGGTGCAAATTACTTAGATGATACTTGCCTTCCTAATGACAATTCCTGCAATCAGTGTTTATGCAGACATTAGCCCAAAATTATTTAATTGTAGTTTAATTTTTGATAATGATCATTTCAAAACATTGTTTATCTTCCTTTTCAGGACTGGTCACTGTTCCCGCTGGGGGAGGAGCTACATTCATTGGTGGTTACCTAGTGAAGCACTTCAACCTGAAATGTTCAGGGATTATAAAACTCTGCATAGTATCCACAACATTGGGCTTATTTTTCACAAGTGGATTTTTCCTCAACTGCCCAAATTCACCATTGGCTGGGGTCACAGTTCCTTACAACTCATTCCACTCAGACCAACAGTTGGTAACTTTTTCATAATATTTTTGGCAATTTCAAACCTATTTGGAAATTTTCATGTACAAAGTGCTAAAATAATTTATATATAGAAGACTATGTTCCATATAAGATGATTAGGTAATTATATATGGTTGGTGCCTATTGGAAGTTATTAAATTCCCAATATGAGCACCAAGAGCAGGTAATGGATATTAGTGAGAACTATCTCAGCTTGGGTTTTCCAATTGCTGACAATATCAGTTGCCGATCTTCGGTTTCCTTATTGCAAACCAAATGAACTCATTGACCAAATGCATGGCTCAAAAAGTTTGAATTGCCATTCATTCCTGAAAAATGTATATTCATAAGAAAATTGCTCTTTAATCAACCGCTTAAAATATTCTGGATACATTGGAAAAAAAGTTGAGAACTTTTGGTCAAGCCTGGCCCATATGGCATGATCCAGGGTATTCTGTCATGGCATTAACTTGGTATCTTAATTCTGCGAAGCTAGTATAGAATGGTTCTGTATGTTTCTCATTAGAAGAGGAAATTTTTAAGGACACAATCAAACAAAATAACCTAAATCATGAATAAATTAGCCTAGTAATTGACCCATTAAAGCCCCACCAAATAGTCGAACTGTACAATATGAGATATTGAAGGACAATATGGATGTTTCCTCATAGGATAACTTACTAATGGTGTCTACATTGATTTGCCTGCCTCGAGGGTTAATATTCTCAATAAGCTCAGAATAGCAGTCTAATCAGTTTGATTTTTGTACTCACTTTAGAGCAACCCCCAGTCATGTAGGTAGGCTTAAAATTAATTTGGAAAGCAAATAACTGAGAGAGGATAGACACATTCCTCCTCTATTTTACTTACTTTAGTTCCACAAACATGATATCATAAGCCAAGCAAAAATATATGTCCATTCATCCAGTAGTGAATGTAAATGAGGGATTTGGTTTTTTAAAGTAACTAATTATTTACTTGAAACCAAAATATGTGCATAATATTAAACATAATAAACAACCAAACTGATACATAAAGTGGTCATT
>NW_027286763.1:87033965-87156465 GCF_022747635.1 Hetaerina americana
AAATTTTGGGCTTCTTTGATTTTTGTCTTTCCCATGGCATTCTATCCCTTTTAATGTATTGAGCTATCCTTTGTTGAGAAAATAGGGTGAATTTCATTATTTTATGTATATTTTTAAAGAGAATAAAATCACTAGACTTAAAATTTTCCACTCTTTGCAGGTACATGGTGGCTGTGGCATTTTCAGCTAAAGCTATTGCAGTGCTCTTCTTCTTCCTATCTTGGTGGTTTTATGTTCCTCCACAGGAAAATGCCTCAGGAAAGGTGTCTGAGAAAACATCTGAATCCCCACCAAGGGAAAGGGAATCTTTCAGCAATTTCCCAAGATTTAGGAAAATAATAGATGAAGATCCAAAAATAAATTATGTTGGAAGCCTTCAGGAGATGACCTCGGATATAAGGGCGTTAAATGGCCATGCAAATATTACCAGTGAAGGATTTGTTTAAATTGCTCAAATGGACCTGGATTTAAAAAGGGCAACTACGGAAGGCTCTCCTGTGTATTTGTGATGTAAAAATTGTGCCAATAATGAAAGACAAGTATATGTTCAATCTGTGTGGTAAAACTCATGAATGGACCAGACACCATATAGATTGTACCTTTAAATTTTACCCAGCTGCACAGCCTGCTAAAAAAACCAAAGAGCACTCTTCTGAAATGTTGCGTTTATCATAGAAATATATTTCTAAAGTGTGGAGATTTACTTTCTAATTTATTATTTTTACGATAATACATAGTGACTTAATGTGTACATTTAGGAAAGCACATCAACACCAATAAAAGGAAGTCACATGAATATTTTTTTATTGGAACCTTAGATGTTACTACTGAAAAAAAATCATTCTGTGCTTTACTGAGGAAATTATGTTCCATTCCATCATTCTAGATTTGTACTGGATAGTGTATGGCACTATGTTTAAGGTAAGCTTCCTAATACACTAACCACAAATTTCTCACCATGGATTAATTGAGTTCCCTCAACAATTACACAATGTAATTATATTCAGATTGGCAAATGATACCATTTTTTTGCAGAAAAAGCTAACAGCCTTTACTAATCTATATATAAAAACAAAACAATCTGTCAATCAGGATACACCACTTTATAAAACTTACGAAATATAAAATATTAGAGAAGATCAAATTCTTTGTCACAGTCCATTGTATATTAATTTTTTATATAACCTGCACAACATAATTTGAAATAATTTAAGAACAAAAATGACAAGCATATGAGAATAAATAATCATTCACATTATTCAGGATTCAATCCAATACTGCCATCTCAAACATTCACTCATCACAAACTATCTTTCAGCCTTGTGGAATTACGATTCCTTGTTTTTTTTTGGGTGAACTATTAAAAAGGGCTTAGCAAATTATGGCAACTATATATCATAAAAGATGAAAACTCTGCAAACAAAGTATATAACTCACTAAAAGGTTTTCATGAACATTTGAATGGTGATGAAAATGCAAGCCAAGTTGAGGTTAGGAGAGTCAGAAAACAAGAGCATCATTGCTTGTTTTGAGCACACTATAGAGAACTACTAAATGATGTTGCTAAGAGCTATGAGGGAATGAAAATATTGCTATGCAATAGAATAATTTAAAAAGATGCTACAGGCCAATCTTCGAAAGGACAACTTGTGATGAATTTGTTAATCTCCAGAGGCTGATGCAGCCACAATTATGTGGAGGTTTATCATTGATTCCTTGCATACAAGATTATTACTTCGGGTGACCATATGCCTCCATAAAAGGGTCATCTTGGGCCACTTGTAGGTCCATTCAGTTTATGTAAAAGTCAAACAATTCACTCACAAGCTTTGTAAATATTCATATTAATATGAATATCTGAAATGCATACAAAGAACTAGTCTGATAAAAAGTATTTTATTAACAACAGCATTTCCCGTAAAAACCCACCTTTAACAGTCCTATGTAGTCCTTGGGCCACATTCCAAAGTTGATTTTCTACCTGTTCCTGGGACATCCAGAGTCCTCCAAAACGTCAATTTCTCTAAACAAATCAGCTCTACCATGTTCCACAAATCGATATACTAGAATACAATAGTAAATGCTCATGCATTGGTAAGTATGTGAGGCTTCATATTGTATAAGGAAAGTTTGAGTGGAAGATTGTTGGAAAAGTTGAAAATGAAAGGATTGAACTCTTAAAGGAATAATACATTTTCAATAATTATCGTTCAAACATCTTGTACAAGGGGGAAGGAAAACAGTTTATTTCCACATTTGCACTGCACTTGATTGATTTCTGCATGCCATTCAGATGGGTGAGCTTTCACAAATTGCTGATGGACTAGTTCAACACTTGACATTTTCTGTAGGATTTCCTTTGACTTGTCTCCATTGCACCATACAATACTCATGTGAAAACTAGGATTCTGTAATATAGGTACCAGTAATTTATGAGTGATATGCAATAAAAATAACAATTCATACCTACATTAGATTTGGTGAAATATCATTTCATCATAAAAAAACATTGGAAAAGAAATTATTGAACTTCAAAATTGAGCAAGGCCACACCAATTGCACTGAAACTGCTGTAATTTATCTAGTTTTATGTATTCACTGCTTTTTTAAAATGAAGATTAATAATCAAGTAAAGGCTGCGAAAGAGATTCTTGAATATGGGATTACAATGAATGAAAAATGCCATTCTTGGCCATGGTATTTGAAATACTTTTGTAGCCAGAAATTTAAACTACTGATCCAACTCCTGCAAAAACAAATAGTAATTACACTACCTCCCAATTCAAAGTGAACAGGGAGTAATCATTTTTTTAAACTATAGTTTGTACATGAGAATGAGCAATCTATATGGAATGTAACTAAGTATTAACTATAGTACAGTCTATTAACAAAGAACATGGCCAATCTAATGAAATGTAAAATACAGTGGAAAATCTCAAAACGAACAACACTCTGCATCTCCTGACTGGGGAGATATAAATCCAAATAGCTACAAACAGGAAAGGTCATAAATCAACGGATCATTCTAACCATATATTTTCCTGAATTATATGTTCCAGTAGCAAGGAGTATTGCTATGAACGACTGAGGAAATCCAATTCATTTGATGTCACATTTTGTTATTTATAAATAATAATTATATTATTACTCTCACATAGAGTGGTTTGAATTCAAAACGAGAGGTAACCACTAAACTGAATTGTACTTACGCTGTAAAATGGTGGGAGCTTGAAATCTGCTAAGCATTTATCCATCTCTTGTGTAATCTTTGATAATTTATCACATCCTATGTCAATAGAAAATCCAATAAAAGTTCTAGTTTTTTCTTCGTTTGTGAAAACTTTTAAAGCACCAAAACCAATACTGAAACTGCAAGTAATCACGTTATGTTTCCAAGCAAATTAACATTGGCACATTACAGTTGGTCAATTCACTGGCTATACTCACCTGGGGAAGCCATTAAACGATTTTTGGACGGATTCAATAAATGAATCTATCCAATGATGCCTTAAAACCACTGTCCTTGTCACACTAACGTGCAAATCATCGGTTTTCTCCAGTTGAATGTCTGATTCCATCAAAGCGACAAGTACATCCGCTAGAGAGTTGACTACAAGAGAGGGAACATCTGCAACAAAAGATGCCATTTCTTTAACTGCACCATTACAATATAAAACGAATGTAAAATTATGTTGCTCAAATAATTACAGGGGACAAATACATAGGTACTCCAGTTCCCTCTTTCGTGAGGAAAAGAACGAATTCTTCCACCGTGGAGTTTCGGCTCATCTACATGTGCTGGAGACGTAGAGGAAAAAAGTGAACTGATATCCGATGGCAAGGGAAGCCTGTAAACATGCATGCTGGTCTTAGTTTTTTAAATAAAAACAGTGACTTCCCGCCGATGCCAAATTAGTAGCATTTTAACACGATTAAGAAAATTGTTACGTCACCTGCCATTACGTTCATCTTTTTTGAGACTCTTTTGGGTCCCATCGTCGTGATCATTCTTCAGCTCTCTTTTGGTCGAAACTCTCGGACCTGGAACTTCGTCCTCACTGCTGTCACCATCATATTCTTGCAGCAAACTGAGGGCTCCTTTAGAGACAGCCGCCATTTATCAATTCAATAATTGACGGTGCGTATGCGTTGCTGTTAGTATTCGCGGTACTCAGTATGGACTTAACTGAACTTGGCCCACGACGAGCTAGCCCACGGCTATCCACCGGCCGTTGGAGATCTGGATTTTTCAGTCATACCAACGTAAATATTTTTGCACGACGTAACTAAGTAAATCCCCTAAACCATGGCAATAATCCGACTACAACGGACACACTAAACCCAGTGATACTCCCTGTAACCACTTGCAATTGTAAGACCAGGATGAATTATGTAGTAAACGATATAGGGCCCTAGAATGAACTCTACACTGAAGTTAGCCCAAGCGGGAAGTCGTCTTTCATATCAAAAACTATGAGGTCCTAACGAAAACGTTTTCGACAATATCTGCTGAACTACAGAAGTACTTTTCTTGAAAATCACCAGAAACACTCGGCAATCCCTGCTCTATCACGGCATAGGCATAAAAACCACATCCATAGGCTAATGTAGCATCCAGGGCCCAGTGCAGTCCAAAGGGTCGCCCTTTCATACCAAAAATAAGAAATTACTTAACAATATCTACTAAACTAGAACATTTTTTTCTCTAAATTTCACAATACACCATAGGCTACACATGTACTTTCAGCAGTATTTCGCCTACCCCATGCTCCTGGCCTAGTTTAGTAACCAGGGCCCAATTACCTCACCTCAGTCGTCATCTCACACGAAAAAACACAAAGTACATCACAATATCTCCTAAACTAGAACATTTTTTTCTCTAATTTTCACCATACACCCTGAGCTACACATGTACTTCAAGCAGTCTTTCGCTTACCCCATGCTCCTGGCCTAGTTTAGTAACCAGGGCCCTATTACCTCTCCTCAGTCGTCATCTCACACGAGAAAACACAAAGTACTTCACAATATCTCCTAAACTAGAACATTTTTTTCTCTAATTTTCACCATACACCCTGAGCTACACATGTACTTCAAGCAGTCTTTCGCTTACCCCATGCTCCTGGCCTAGTTTAGTAACCAGGGCCCAATTATCTCACCTCAGTCGTCATCTCACACGAAAAAACACAAAGTACTTCACAATATCTCCTAAACTAGAACATTTTTTTCTCTAATTTTCACAATACACGGTAGGCTACACATGTACTTTCAGCAGTCTTTCGCTTACCCCATGCTCCTGGCCTAGTTTAGTAACCAGGGCCCAATTATCTCACCTCGATCGTCATCTCACACGAAAAAACACAAAGTACTTCACAATATCTCCTAAACTAGAACATTTTTTTCTCTAATTTTCACCATACACCCTGAGCTACACATGTCCTTCAAGCAGTCTTTCGCTTACCCCATGCTCCTGGCCTAGTTTAGTAGCCAGGGCCGATTAAAAGTGACTACGACACGACACTGAACTTGGCCCACGGCAAAGGGTTATCTCAGCTGATTTTCTAAGAATTTCAAAATATCTCCTAAACTGGAACATTTTTTTCTCTAATTTTCACAATACACCATAGGCTACACATGTACTTTAAGCAGTCTTTCGCTTACCCCATGCTCCTGGCCTAGTTTAGTAACCAGGGCCATATAACCTCACCTCGGTCGTAATCTCACACTAAAAAACAAAAAGTACTTCACAATATCTCCTAAACTAGAACATTTTTTTCTCTAATATTCACAATACACCATAGGCTACACATGTTCTTTCAGCAGTCTTTCGCTTACCCCATGCTCCTGGGCTACTTTAGTAACCAGGGCCCAATTACCTCACCCCGGTCGTCATCTCACACGTGAAAACACAAAGTACTTCAGAATATCTCCTAAACTAGAACATTTTTTTCTCTAATTTTCACCATACACCCTAGGCTACACAAGTACTTCAAGCAGTCTTTCGCTTACCCCATGCTCCTGGCCTAGTTTAGTAGCCAGGGCCGATTAAAAGTGACTACGACACGACACTGAACTTGGCCCACGGCAAAGGGTTATCTCAGCTGATTTTCTAAGAATTTAAAAATATCTCCTTTACTAGAACATTTTTTTCTCTAATTTTCACCATACACCCTAAGCTAAACATGTACTTCAAGCAGTCTTTCGCTTAACCCATGCTCCTGGCCTAGTTTAGTAACCAGGGCCCAATTACCTCACCTCAGTCGTCATCTCACACGAGAAAACACAAAGTACTTCAGAATATCTCCTAAACTAGAACATTTTTTTCTCTAATTTTCACAATACACCATAGGCTACACATGTACTTCAAGCAGTCTTTCGCTTACCCCATGCTCCTGGCCTAGTTTAGTAGCCAGGGCCGATTAAAAGTGACTACGACACGACACTGAACTTGGCCCACGGCAAAGGGTTATCTCAGCTGATTTTCTAAGAATTTCAAAATATCTCCTTAACTAGAACATTTTATTCTCTAATTTTCACCATACACCCTAAGCTAAACATGTACTTCAAGCAGTCTTTCGCTTACCCCATGCTCCTGGCCTAGTTTAGTACCCAGGGCCATCTTAACCTCACCTCAGTCGTCATCTCACACGAAAGAACACAAAGTACTTCACAATATCTCCTAAACTAGAACATTTTTTTCTCCAAATTTCACAATACACATTAGGCTACACATGTACTTCAAGCAGTCTTTCGCTTACCCCATGCTCCTGGCCTAGTTTAGTAACCAGGGCCCAATTACCTCACCTCCGTCGTCATCTCACACGAAAAAACACGAAGTACTTCGGAATATCTCCTAAACTAGAACATATTTTTCTCTAATTTTCACAATACACCCTAGGCTATACATGTACTTTCAGCAGTCTTTCGCTTACCCCATGCTCCTGGCCTAGTTTAGTAGCCAGGGCCGATTAAAAGTGACTACGACACGACACTGAACTTGGCCCACGGCAAAGGGTTATCTCAGCTGATTTTCTAAGAATTTCAAAATATCTCCTTAACTAGAACATTTTTTTCTCTAATTTTCACCATAACCCTAAGCTAAACATGTACTTCAAGCAGTCTTTCGCTTACCCCATGCTCCTGGCCTAGTTTAGTAACCAGGGCCCAATTACCTCACCTCAGTCGTCATCTCACACGAAAAAACACAAAGTACTTCACAATATCTCCTAAACTAGAACATTTTTTTCTCCAAATTTCACAATACACATTAGGCTACACATGTACTTCAAGCAGTCTTTCGCTTATCCCATGCTCCTGGCCTAGTTTAGTAACCAGGGCCCAATTACCTCACCTCCGTCGTCATCTCACACGAAAAAACACGAAGTACTTCGGAATATCTCCTAAACTAGAACATATTTTTCTCTAATTTTCACAATACACCCTAGGCTATACATGTACTTTCAGCAGTCTTTCGCTTACTCCATACTCCTGGCCTAGTTTAGTAACCAGGGCCCAATAACCTCACCTCGGTGGTCATCTCACACGAGAAAACACAAAGTACTTCACAATATCTCCTAAACTAGAACATTTTTTTCTCTAATATTCACAATACACATTAGGCTACACATGTACTTTCAGCAGTCTTTCGCTTACCCCATGCTCCTGGCCTAGTTTAGTAGCCAGGGCCGATTAAAAGTGACTACGACACGACACTGAACTTGGCCCACGGCAAAGGGTAATCTCCGCTGATTTTCTAAGAATTTCAAAATATCTCCTTAACTAGAACATTTTTTTTTCTAATTTTCACCATACACCCTAAGCTAAACATGTACTTCAAGCAGTCTTTCGCTTACCCCATGCTCCTGGCCTAGTTTAGTAACCAGGGCCCGATAAAAACACCTCGGTCGTCATCTCACACGAAAAAACACGAAGTACTTCACAATATCTCCTAAACTAGAACATTTTTTTCTCCAAATTTCACAATACACATTAGGCTACACATGTACTTTCAGCAGTCTTTCGCTTACTCCATACTCCTGGCCTAGTTTAGTAACCAGGGCCCAATAACCTCACCTCGGTGGTCATCTCACACGAGAAAACACAAAGTACTTCACAATATCTCCTAAACTAGAACATTGTTTTCTCTAATTTTCACCATACACCCTGGGCTACACATGTACTTTCAGCAGTCTTTCGCTTACCCCATGCTCCTGGCCTAGTTTAGTAGCCAGGGCCGATTAAAAGTGACTACGACACGACACTGAACTTGGCCCACGGCAAAGGGTTATCCCCGCTGATTTTCTAAGAATTTCAAAATATCTCCTTAACTAGAACATTTTTTTCTCTAATTTTCACCATACACCCTAAGCTAAACATGTACTTCAAGCAGTCTTTCGCTTACCCCATGCTCCTGGCCTAGTTTAGTAACCAGGGACCAATTACCTCACCTCAGTCGTCATCTCACACGAAAAAACACAAAGTACTTCACAATATCTCCTAAACTAGAACATTTTTTTCTCCAAATTTCACAATACACATTAGGCTACACATGTACTTCAAGCAGTCTTTCGCTTACCCCATGCTCCTGGCCTAGTTTAGTAACCAGGGCCCAATAACCTCACATCGGTCGTCATCTCACACGAGAAAACACAAAGTACTTCAAAATATCTCCTTAAGTGGAACATTTTTTTCTCTAATTTTCACCATACACCCTGAGCTACACATGTACTTCAAGCGGTCTTTCGCTTACCCCATGCTCCTGGCCTAGTTTAGTAACCAGGGCCCAATTACCTCACCTGAGTCGTCATCTCACACGAAAAAACACAAAGTACTTCACAATATCTCCTAAACTAGAACATTTTTTTCTCCAAATTTCACAATACACATTAGGCTACACATGTACTTCAAGCAGTCTTTCGCTTACCCCATGCTCCTGGCCTAGTTTAGTAACCAGGGCCCAATTACCTCACCTCAGTCGTCATCTCACACGAAAAAACACAAAGTACTTCACAATATCTCCTAAACTAGAACATTTTTTTCTCCAAATTTCACAATACACATTAGGCTACACATGTACTTCAAGCAGTCTTTCGCTTACCCCATGCTCCTGGCCTAGTTTAGTAACCAGGGCCCAATTACCTCACCTCCGTCGTCATCTCACACGAAAAAACACAAAGTACTTCACAATATCTCCTAAACTAGAACATATTTTTCTCTAATCTTCACAATACACATTAGGCTACACATGTACTTTCAGCCGTCTTTCGCTTACCCCATGCTCCTGGCCTAGTTTAGTAGCCAGGGCCGATTAAAAGTGACTACGACACGACACTGAACTTGGCCCACGGCAAAGGGTTATCTCAGCTGATTTTCTAAGAATTTCAAAATATCTCCTAAACTAGAACATTTTTTTCTCTAATTTTCACCATACACCCTAAGCTAAACATGTACTTCAAGCAGTCTTTCGCTTACCCCATGCTCCTGGCCTAGTTTAGTAACCAGGGCCCTATTACCTCTCCTCAGTCGTCATCTCACACGAGAAAACACAAAGTACTTCACAATATCTCCTAAACTAGAACATTTTTTTCTCTAATATTCACAATACACCATAGGCTACACATGTTCTTTCAGCAGTCTTTCGCTTACCCCATGCTCCTGGGCTACTTTAGTAACCAGGGCCCAATTACCTCACCCCGGTCGTCATCTCACACGTGAAAACACAAAGTACTTCAGAATATCTCCTAAACTAGAACATTTTTTTCTCTAATTTTCACCATACACCCTAGGCTACACAAGTACTTCAAGCAGTCTTTCGCTTACCCCATGCTCCTGGCCTAGTTTAGTAGCCAGGGCCGATTAAAAGTGACTACGACACGACACTGAACTTGGCCCACGGCAAAGGGTTATCTCAGCTGATTTTCTAAGAATTTAAAAATATCTCCTTTACTAACACATTTTTTTCTCTAATTTTCACCATACACCCTAAGCTAAACATGTACTTCAAGCAGTCTTTCGCTTAACCCATGCTCCTGGCCTAGTTTAGTAACCAGGGCCCAATTACCTCACCTCAGTCGTCATCTCACACGAGAAAACACAAAGTACTTCAGAATATCTCCTAAACTAGAACATTTTTTTCTCTAATTTTCACAATACACCATAGGCTACACATGTACTTCAAGCAGTCTTTCGCTTACCCCATGCTCCTGGCCTAGTTTAGTAGCCAGGGCCGATTAAAAGTGACTACGACACGACACTGAACTTGGCCCACGGCAAAGGGTTATCTCAGCTGATTTTCTAAGAATTTCAAAATATCTCCTTAACTAGAACATTTTTTTCTCTAATTTTCACCATACACCCTAAGCTAAACATGTACTTCAAGCAGTCTTTCGCTTACCCCATGCTCCTGGCCTAGTTTAGTACCCAGGGCCATCTTAACCTCACCTCAGTCGTCATCTCACACGAAAGAACACAAAGTACTTCACAATATCTCCTAAACTAGAACATTTTTTTCTCCAAATTTCACAATACACATTAGGCTACACATGTACTTCAAGCAGTCTTTCGCTTACCCCATGCTCCTGGCCTAGTTTAGTAACCAGGGCCCAATTACCTCACCTCCGTCGTCATCTCACACGAAAAAACACGAAGTACTTCGGAATATCTCCTAAACTAGAACATATTTTTCTCTAATTTTCACAATACACCCTAGGCTATACATGTACTTTCAGCAGTCTTTCGCTTACCCCATGCTCCTGGCCTAGTTTAGTAGCCAGGGCCGATTAAAAGTGACTACGACACGACACTGAACTTGGCCCACGGCAAAGGGTTATCTCAGCTGATTTTCTAAGAATTTCAAAATATCTCCTTAACTAGAACATTTTTTTCTCTAATTTTCACCATAACCCTAAGCTAAACATGTACTTCAAGCAGTCTTTCGCTTACCCCATGCTCCTGGCCTAGTTTAGTAACCAGGGCCCAATTACCTCACCTCAGTCGTCATCTCACACGAAAAAACACAAAGTACTTCACAATATCTCCTAAACTAGAACATTTTTTTCTCCAAATTTCACAATACACATTAGGCTACACATGTACTTCAAGCAGTCTTTCGCTTATCCCATGCTCCTGGCCTAGTTTAGTAACCAGGGCCCAATTACCTCACCTCCGTCGTCATCTCACACGAAAAAACACGAAGTACTTCGGAATATCTCCTAAACTAGAACATATTTTTCTCTAATTTTCACAATACACCCTAGGCTATACATGTACTTTCAGCAGTCTTTCGCTTACTCCATACTCCTGGCCTAGTTTAGTAACCAGGGCCCAATAACCTCACCTCGGTGGTCATCTCACACGAGAAAACACAAAGTACTTCACAATATCTCCTAAACTAGAACATTTTTTTCTCTAATATTCACAATACACATTAGGCTACACATGTACTTTCAGCAGTCTTTCGCTTACCCCATGCTCCTGGCCTAGTTTAGTAGCCAGGGCCGATTAAAAGTGACTACGACACGACACTGAACTTGGCCCACGGCAAAGGGTTATCTCGGCTGATTTTCTAAGAATTTCAAAATATCTCCTTAAGTGGAACATTTTTTTCTCTAATTTTCACCATACACCCTGAGCTACACATGTACTTCAAGCGGACTTTCGCTTACCCCATGCTCCTGGCCTAGTTTAGTAACCGGGGCCCAATTACCTCACCTCAGTCGTCATCTCACACGAAAAAACACAAAGTACTTCACAATATCTCCTAAACTAGAACATATTTTTCTCTAATCTTCACAATACACATTAGGCTACACATGTACTTTCAGCAGTCTTTCGCTTACCCCATGCTCCTGGCCTAGTTTAGTAGCCAGGGCCGATTAAAAGTGACTACGACACGACACTGAACTTGGCCCACGGCAAAGGGTTATCTCGGCTGATTTTCTAAGAATTTCAAAATATCTCCTTAAGTGGAACATTTTTTCTCTAATTTTCACCATACACCCTGAGCTACACATGTACTTCAAGCGGACTTTCGCTTACCCCATGCTCCTGGCCTAGTTTAGTAACCGGGGCCCAATTACCTCACCTCAGTCGTCATCTCACACGAAAAAACACAAAGTACTTCACAATATCTCCTAAACTAGAACATTTTTTTCTCTAATTTTCACCATACACCCTGAGCTACACATGTACTTCAAGCAGTCTTTTGCTTACCCCATGCTGCTGGCCTAGTTTAGTAGCCAGGGCCGATTAAAAGTGACTGCGACACGACACTGAACTTGGCCCATGGAGATATTTTTTTTTATAGTTTGTTCTTTTATGCACTCAATATTATCTGAAATACGACCGTTTTTTTCTTCTTTTCAGTGTCACATAGTAGACCAATGTTTTAATGGAAACACACCAAGTCAGCAATCTGTTTCCTAATTCATTACTTACAGGTTCTTTTTCATTTTAGCACCATATTCCGGTCACAGATTTCTCACTTTCACACTTCCTCCTGATTCTTCACTTCTCTCCATTTTCTTTCTCTGATGTCTTGAGCTGCGAAGATGGGATTGAATGAAATGGTCTTAGAAGGTATGTATGGATAACCTTTTTTTGTATTATTAGTAGTGTTCATTTATACATCACGGTTTTAGTTTATCTGCAAGTTATTCCACATCACCCGAAGAGGTTACTCGCTAGATGCGTTTCTCTTTGTGCTTGGAGAAGAAACGAGCGAAAAAGAGATCCCCGGGAGGCATATGAGAAACCGCTCGCTCTTTCCCTTAATTAAAAAGGGAGCATCTCCCGAAACCTACGGTAAAACAGAGGAATTTTATCAACATTTTTTTTCGTTTTTTAGCGTTACGAAATCCTTTAACATTTTAGTGGCATGAAATTGCCGTGTTTTAAATAAGCATATTTAATTTTCCCAAGTCATTCCGTCCCCCGCTTCTTCAGATAGACGGAATTGACCGCAGATCCTATATCATCATTGCCGCCTCCCTTTTCCTATTTTTTAATTATTCCTACGCTATCTCTTGAGATGCTTTCCGTCCCCCGCTTCTTCAGATAGACGGAATGCACTTCAGTTACTATAAAATCATTGCTATTTCTCTTTTCCTATTTTTATTGGTTCCTACGCTATCTTTTCTGAGGCTTTCCGTCCCCCGCTTCTTCAGATAGACGGAAAGCACCTCAGTGCTTGTGATAGTAGGTTAACGTATAAACTATTGGTTAACCTTTGTATTGGAGGAAATTCAACCAAATATAATCGCCGGTCAACTTGTAAGATGCGTTCAAAGCTAAGACGATGTACAACCAAGGGATAGCCACAAGGCCAATTAATTAGCTGTTTGCCATATCTAGTGATTGAATATCTAATGTTATCCATTTAGTGCACAGTATACACGACCAAGCCATATTTTCGTAATCGGAAGCGGTGGCAGTTTTATCTACGCAATAAAGGTGATACCATCGGGAACACACATCGCACGCGACCCACGTTGTACTTCCACGGATTTTACCCCGATCGCACAAAGGGCATATTTCGTTAACTTTACGGAGGGATTGTAATATATTTGTTTTTATTTGGTTCCGGTACTCGTCGGCATCAAACTTTTGTTCTGTTCCCATATTTTTCGCTATCTGATTAATGAAATAACACGTATGCACCCCACAGTTATAGCCATCTCTCTGTTTGCCGAATGGCACTCTTATTGCTCTCAGTTTACTTGGACATATTTTTTCCTTACTTAACGTATTCCGCTTCTTTAAGAAAGTCGTGAATAAATTGTAATGCCTGGCATAATCCATATCCGTGCTGCCCAATGGATCGAAATAACTGAATAAAAACTACCGGAAGTTTACCACGAATAGGCACCAGTGATTTTGATCTTTATTGAACGGCATTAATATAATTTTCCCTTTGAATTTAAGCTTGGCGACTAAACTCTCGGACGTGAAGTTCCCTCGTAGGGCATAACTAGAATTTTCGCAAGGGATATAAATAATATCCCTTTCGTTTTTTTCAAGAACTACGGTGGCGAAGATATCTATAATGAAATTACAAAGCCATTGCTTTGGGGACAGCGATAGGAAGTCTTCCAAGTACACGCGGGTATCTTTGCCTACGTATCCTAAAACGTATGACCTTCCTAATTCCGAACAGTTATCGAAGTAACTATTGTCAGAAACTATGCCATTTTCATGGAAAGTAAGAGGCCGATGATTTATGGCTACCCTGTCACCCTTCTTAACCCAATAACTGGAATCACTTGCCTCCTCCATTGGTCCCCCATTATCTACAAAGATTTCGGGCTGCTTCACGGTCTCCACTTTGAAATCAGTAATCCCTTCTCCAGTAAAAGAAGTTACCCTTAATTTTCCTGTTCTTCGTTTCCGTTTTCCCCAAGGCTCCTCCGCCATAAAATTATCGATACTTTCAAATTTACTGGCCTTGCGGCGTTTACTTTGTGCGGGGGGGATTTGTAAAAAAACTTCCTTTGTTCGAGAGAAGACATGGGGTTGGATTGCCCTCAAAAATCTACCGCACGGCAAATGTAAATTATAATCCAGAATCGTGTTTTTCACGATTCCGAACCACCTTTCCACGCTTGCGTTACTATATCGTGGTCCAAATGAAGATAATTCATCTCTGCCCTTCAAAATATTCGATCAAAGAGGTACAAACGGTAGGAAATGCTTCAAAAAAGTAGATAAAAATTTAGGGCTGAAAAAGGGATTTGGATCCCCACAGCACTCAACGCTTGCATTTTCCGCAATGGCAGTGAAAAGGAGATAAAAAGGACTACTGTTATATAGGCTGCTTTTACGGACCCGAGGAATGGAAAAATCTTTCCTGATAACGGTTGAAGGAGTCACTGAGCTCTGCGTAACCATCTCTTGGATTTCACACACAGCTGCATCCACCGCCTCGCCACGCCTCTCGCATTTCAATATAATGGAGAAATTTTTAAAAATATTTTCCAAGACGCTCATGGAATTTGACGTAACCATTAAGCCAATTACAGCTGCCAAGAATTTCCTGATTTTTTTTTGGAATAAGCCTTCGCAAGATGTCGCGCCACTAAATGCATGAAATGAGCGCAGCAGATGAATACGGGAACTTCAATTTTGGCATCCGTCTTACCAATCAACATAGCATAACAATCATACAAATACTGAGAGAGGGTGCAACGTGACCAAACCAAAATTACAGCATTAATAATGGCAAAACTGAAATCACACACGATGCCATTAAATAAAGGTGAATTTACTTTTGTGACGGAGCTAGCGAAATGACGGAACTGAAATAGAAAGTTGGCTATCGCATTGACATTGTGCCTATCGCTAATTAGCTCCAAAATGGGAACAATTACATTTCCTATATTGACAACTCCTGCGTAGTAAAGAACGCGTTTTTGAAAACCAGGAAGGCGTTTCACGACAGACCCCGTTGCATCTAGGTGGAGATATGGTCGGCTTCCTTTCGACAAGGAAGCCACGAGGCGAACTTGCTTCGTTGAAAAACAGTATACTGTTAAAGGGAGTCCTAAGAATTGAATGTATCTCTCCTCATCATTTTTTTCTGCCATAAACATTTGAATTAAATCATGTACGGGATTACTGCTGAAATCCTTTTCGGCTTTGCTCTCCATACGCGCGCGTTGTAGAACATTTAGAGAATACAAGCCTTGCAAATTCCCACTTTCCAAAGAACCCTCTTCTGAAGATAAAACCGCTCTACTTCGGAAAACAGATGGCTTCTCTTTCTTTAGAATTACTTTTGCAGCATCTCTATCTGATCCACGAAGAGGACGACAAAATTTTTCGGTGCCATGTTTCTCTTGGCCCTTGCTGAAAACTCTTAAGAACACCTCACTACTATCATTTATACTTGGATCGTCTACCATTATATTAAAGACCTTGCACTCATTATGCTTGCAATACGCCCGAATCACAATACTACCGTTGCCTCCTCGGACGCGATAGTCTCGGACAAGAAGAACACAGCGCGAATTAATCGCAAAGAACTTTCTACTTAGCACATTAGTCCATTTCCCTTTAACAAATTTTCCTTGCACAAATATTTCCTCCCACTCCTGACGGGAAAAATGAAACTGCCCTTCAAATACCCCTCCCGGTATCCAATTGCTCCCTATTCTCATGCTTTTCCCCGCTGTAACTGAACTTTCGTCTTCCATTTGCATGCGTGAATCTTGGGGAATCGCAAGCACTTCCTTATTATTATCCATAGTGGAACCTCGTTTGATAAACTTTTCCATATTCCACCCACTTCTTATGGCAAGCCCTTTCAATCTTTTATATCGCTTGATTATCTGTCTACGGCAAACTAATTGAGAGGATGGACGTCTTACTACCTGGCTACTGCGCAATGGACACCCTTGTTTGAATAAAGTCCTCACTTGTTTATTCCTTCGCCAAAAGTAGTACACCGTACGCCTTCTCGTCTTGTCGTTACCCCCAAGGAATTCGGAGGCGGCATCCCCAAAAATTGTACTTTCCATGTAACCAGCAGTCTCCAAAGTAATGAAATCCAACCCCCGCGAAATAAAAAAATCACTCACAGCACTTGGACTAAGGGCACACTTCTTCGGAGACGTCATTTCCACCATGAAAAGTGAACTAATTAGGAGAAAGTGACAAGATTAATACGAAAAAACATGCACAGGAAAGGGAAAAGAAAAAATTGACAAGAAAAAGTGATTATGAGGATAAAAATCGGTGACTGCTGATGCATATAAGCAGAACTATTCGATTTCACAAATAATCAATTTCTCTAAGAAACACAAATGAAGGGATAGAATCAACTTATCAACAAGATATACAGCAGATGATGGCGCACTCTCTCTGTTAGACGAAGCAGCAGTTGGTAGAAACAGCTATGTTCCTCGTCCGTATGCGAAAGAGCAATGAAGCATGTCCGCACAGGGCCATGTGATTCGAGTCACCCTGAAAAATCTGTGAATCCCGTTTTCCAGGAATACCCAAACCACCTACTGCCAGAAGCAATTTGTTTTACTCCTCTAAGGCCCGTTATTCTGCGGCTAACCCTTCCCTCCTCCCTCGACCCTTTTCTCTCCTGCAAGGGTGAAAGCGATGCATTTTCTCAAGCATAGTTAACGCTCAGCGAAAGCTTTTGCGGTATATTCGAATCGATTTCTCAAGACGTTAGCAAGGGTGCCAGAATTCCAAAAGGAACGCATAATATTAAGTTAAGTTCCGTTCATAACATATGTTCATTTTTAGTTTTCTGTACCAATGTATTTCCACGTAATGGGGATAATATGCTTTTCCAATGTCACCGTTAGTGAAGATAAATAAAAATAAGTAACCTGAGGATAGCCATTTTCCATTGCAAGTTACTACGAATTTCATGTTAACGCGCAAACAGGTTATTGACATGATATTCAGTAGCTCTATTTCCCAATATTGATGACAGAGTTTTCGTTATGGTTATCACATTTTGCAGGCTCCTCTCTCAAGTATTTCCTCATAACCCTTTCTTGGTTAAGTTAGATATGTCTTCGTCATTTGCCAGGGTTTTTGTGCTAGCGCATAGTTGTTTACCTTTTGAGGATAAAGCCACCCATTAATAGGGTAACAATTCCTTTCGGAAACTAGTGGCAAAGTGAGATATATTGTCATTTTAGAAAGAAGAGCAGACGTTGGCAAACCTAATTGGGTCTTTAGATTGACAATGCTTTTACTCATTTATAATAATGATAGGTTACATTATACCCTGCAAGGCACCGCTAGGGTGTGGGACAGGGGGTGACTACTCACGTTATTCTGATCGTTTATCGTCCGTGAGAAAAATGACATTGAAAAATACGATAAGCATTATAACCATGTAATGGTTATTTTTGTTAGATGTTTGTAAGCTGCTAGCTTACTATAAATGGATTTTATACGAATGCAAACGCTTCCCTAGGCGTTAAGCTGCTATATCCTCAGGGTTACGGATATCTCTGTGAACCAAAACATCATCGGCCGATTAACTACGGAATTAATGTCCTTCGTTTCCTCGGTGAAACATGAACGAGGGATATGTGGGAAGCTAACAAAAAAATTGGAATTTAATAGGAGAGTCCTCGGTTAATGCGATGAAAAGGTGAAAGAGAAATGTGATCTTTCGCTGGTTAGGTCTCATTCAAAAAATGCTGCAAGAGTATGGAATCCTCACGAGGTTGGATTTATTGTCGACTTGGATCGCGTGCAGCGTGGGTAGGGATTAGATTTGTAAGACATTGTAATGACAAACCGAGTAGAGCATGAAAATTATTACAGCTGCTAAGCTCGGAATCACTCACGGAATGGAGTTAAATTACAGATTAAATCGCTCGCAGGAATTGAAATGACGTCTCTTCAAGGAATATGTTGAAAATGTTTTATTACTGTCATCGTACTACGGCAGAAAAGATCAAGTGAATTGCATCAGAGAGGTTAAACGTAGAACAGATAGAACTAAGGTGCAAATTTCCCACGAAGAAAAGGGATCCCAATGATGTTGTCCGGCGGCGGTAGGGGTAAAAATATTCGGGTCAAAAATAAATATACTAAATATTGCCAAGAAAAACCGAGGTCATCAGTCAAACATGCACAATCCCAATACACAGCTCGACACAAATGTCAGTTTGATTGTGCAGATTACCCAGAAAAAGAAGGCTCAGGGAACCGTTATAAATAGAAGGCCTTATTTTAAGCAGTGGAATCTGTCCACTGTAGGGCCATTCCGAGTCTTCATCAAACAATACTGTCGTTCTGCCCCCTAATAGTCGTGGTGATTATGTGTTCTATATCCTTGCCTGAAATTGATGTCACGTAGATTGTCCTGTAATTGCTGCGTACTTTCCTCTATCGACTAAATCCGGCGTTGTGTTACCTACTTCACAATCTTTGTGTAACTTGGCTCCAAATATTTGATAAAAATTAATGTTGACTAAGTTTTCCTAGAAATAGCCTTAACATTTTCTGCTGAAATCAGCGAGCACTTTACGAAAAGCTGCTTTTGCCATGGAATAACTTTCTACATTTACATAATACCCCGCAAGCCGCCGCATCATGCACAATCGCACAATCATGCAAAAATCCCTTCATCCAACACTCATGCAAACACATATACCACAAACCAAAAAAAAACTGCGCCCCAGGATGCAGCACGAAAGCCACCCAGCAACACGCAAGCTTTGATTGTATTTTGGTAAGAACTTACCGTGGTGACTAATGAGGACACTTTACCGGTAATGAATAGTTTTGCGTTGGACACCATTTGTTGCCATTGTCATAACAGTATAAGTGGAATGCCCTGTGAACTAGAAGCCCCAGCCACACGCACTTGAAGGGTTATTGTGACCACGTATACGACGAACGACTGCTTGAGTCTTGAGTGCGACGGTGCATATACCTCTGTTATTTTATTGCAGTGGTTGAATCTAACAATACCATTTGATGCCGTCATCATTCACTTTGCTGCAAGGAAACTCATATGCCCCGTGAGCTTGAAGTACTTATGATGGAATCCGGATAAGATCCGTTTCTTTCTTATTTAAAGGAAGACAATTTCCGTGTCTTGGCGGCGTCTGACTGATTATCAAGAAAAACACGTCAAGTAATTGTTACATATGAATAAAAAAGTTACAATATTTTCTCAGTTTTTCTCAGTAATCAAGTGTATGCGTCACATAAAGGTATTCATAAGGCAACATAGTATCAATTTTTTCCCACTAAAGCTTAATGACTTCTCCAGTTAAAAATATAAGTGCGACAGCGTTGTTTTTCAGTTCCAGTTTAAAGGTTTTTATTTCCGTAAAGCACAGTTTTACAAGAATTGATAAAATATACATTGAAATATAATAAAAACAATACGGAAACCCCGTTTAAGGGGGTGCTTTCTTGCTCCTATCTACGGTGTTGAAGTACAAGTGGGGTTGGCAGTCGGCACCATGAAAGGAAATGCGCAAACAGACGACACCGGTTTTTCCCGGGAAAGCATATTTCGTCGGCCTTAAACGACGAGATTAGGAATCTTTCCCTTCGTTCTCGCCTTAGGAGTTTTATGGAGGGGGTGTGTGCCAAGGAGGACCTTTGGAGGCATTGGGAACCTTTGGGGATTCCTTTGTTTCCCTCTCCCGGCCCTACGTGCTTAAAAAGGATACAGAACATCATTTCATTTCAAGGAAAGCTTATGTTTACAATGAACACCATTAAATGTCCACAAAGGTGGGAAAAAGGGAGGGCCACCGTCATGCAGGGACAAGGGAAATGGGGAAAGCGAGGGGAAAGTGGAAATCCCAAGCTGGTCGGAAAAAACCCAAGTAAGAACGCAACGTAAAGAGCAAATACAGAATGAAAAGACTTCGATAAACCATAGGTTTTCACATATCAACTAACCTCATGTCCGATTACTCGTTGCCTGCTACCGTGCCGTCTCAATTGCTATACTTTCACCTAAAAGAGTATCTGCCCCCCCCCCCCCCCGGCACGCGGCCTAGCGATGACGAGTATGGTACTAAAATATGTAAAAAAATATCTATCCAAAATTTTCACTAGCTCTTTCAAAGTGATGTAAAAATCTTATTTGGAACACTATATTCTCTCGATGGAACGATAAATATTGTGAACAAAGATTGCAACTTTGTGACGCCAGATTGACCCAGGAGGAGACCGAGCGGATTCTTCATGAATAACTCCTTACTATCGGGATGAGTTATTTCATACTAAGACATTTCCCATACCTTGACCTTGCATGACGGCGACATACGGAACATAAGTCTGCTGTTCTCTGTTTGATTGGAAGTGCGTTGGCATGGCTAAATCCAGTTTGAGCATGTGGAAAGTGGAGGATGGTTACATATAAAGTTAAAAAACAATATTAGTGCCCTGCAAGCCACCGCTAGGGTGTGCGGCTGGAGGTTAATACACAGCAGATCTATTTTGACCAGATTTTTTCTCCTACTCCCGCGGTCGGGCAAGGCAATTGTGATCCCTTATCGCACCTGGAAAAACTGACACACGAAATTTTTTCTTCCCAATACATAATCCGTCTTTTTTGGTGGACATGATTTCGCCTACCGTTGGAAGATGGGGTTATTATACATTTTGTAATAATATTATTTTAATAGCACATAATTAATGTCATTATTAATCATACATCATTGTTCTAATAATACATGATTGAAAATATTTCATCGGGTCCAGGGAATATATTGCGCTTAATGTGTTTCCAGATAAATTTGTATTCTCCTTATTTAGTTAGATTTGTAAAACGTTGTTTTGATACTGTATCCAAAATATTAGAGCAGCTAGGCTCGGAATCACTCGCGGAGCGAAGGTGAAATAAAAGATTAAACCTTTCGCAGGATTGAAACGACGTCTCTTCAAGGAATGATGTTGAAAATGTTTTATTCGCCAAATCGCACTACGGTAGGAGATATCATGCAAATAAAATTACAGAGATTAAGTGTAGAACAGATAGATTTAAGTTGACATTTTTTCCACGAACGATAGGGGATCATAATGACATTGTTCGACCGCGGTAAGGGTAAAAATATCCGGGTCAACATTATCCTGGTGTGTTTTCACCCCCTGCCAAGCACTCTGGCCGTGGCTTGCTGGGTATATATTAATAAATAAAAAATGTATTATCTGAAATGTACGCATTGAATGGAGGTTATCTTTTCTGATTCTCGGCGTACGAAGGGAGGTCACATATGCTGTTGCATCTGATGCAGTTGAATTCACTTCAGCTTATCCTCCGGGGAAATGTTACGGGACCTCTTTTATTCCTACTCAGTAAGATACGTTTATTTGCCGACGATGTAGTGGTTTACCGTGATATCCGCGATCCTGAGGACACAGCAGCATTTTCAGATTACCATAATGCTATACAATGCTGGTGCGACCCTTGGAAATTAAAATTAAACTTCAAAATATGCGTCATGATAAATTTTTAGAAAAATTCCAATTCCCACACGAACGACTACTGCATTGGAAACACCGACATGGGATGAGTAAATTGAATTAAATGCCTAGGCGTTACCCTGACTCACGACCTCTCGTGGCACATACGGGAAATTTGTGGATAAGCTAACAAAAAGTTAGGATTTATCCGAAGAGTACTGGGTATATGTGATGAAAAGGTGAAAGAGAAATGTTATCTTTCGCTGGTTAGGCCTCGTTTAGAATATGCTGCTAGTATATGGAATCTACATGTACTTAATACCCCGCAAGCCGCCGCAAGGGCGTGTGGCGGGGGTGTTAGGACACCACCCGTAATTTAGAAAAGAAAAAAAAACCGCATGCAAAAACCACAAAATCATACATCCACAAAAATGGCATACATTCATGCAAGAACACTTACACCCCACACACCTGCAAACACTCAAACTACAAACTAACATACGCATGCACCTGAAAGTATACCTAACATCTTTGCAATGTTTAATTTTGTTCCGACTTGTAAATTCAATGTTTTTAATATTTCTAAATTGTCTTCGGTTTCTTACTATTATGATTTCTGATTTTTCGGGGAAAGAATGAGTATTTGTACCTATCTGTCTTGGAATCTATCTCCCTTATTTTATCTTTGTGTTCTGATCTACCTAAGTAGTGTGGGGCCATTATGATTCCTTCAGTGTCATAGTTAAACTCGTTTGTTCTGAACCTTTATAAAAGTCTAAGCCTCGCTTGTTCTCTTCGTAACTCAAGTGGTTCCCAGCCTAATTCCCCTAAGAGACCTGTCACGCTTGTTCTTATCATAACAATTTTGAACGAATCTAGCGGATTTTCTCTGGACTTCATCTAATTCTTTTTGCCAAATTTTCTCCCAAGGATCCCAAACCCTTTCAGCATATTCCTAATGAGGGTCTAACCAGAGCCAAATAACACCTCCCTTTAACTTTTTTATTTTTTAATTACATTTCCCCACCACCCGTGTTATGAAGCCAATTTCTTTAAAGCCGATCCGCATATTGTCCCGATATGTGCTCCCCATGAAAGGCGTTAATGAATCATCAAAAAGGAATCCTGACGAAGTTGGATTGATTGCGAAAATAGATCGCGTTCATCGCTGAGGAGCTAGATTTGTACAATGATAAACTTCTACATCTACATCTACATAATACCCCGCAAGCCGCCGCAAGGGCGTGTGGCGGGGGGTGTTAGTTCACCAACCGTAAAAAGGAACAATACCACATGCAAAACAACAACGTGGAAAATTACACCCACAGCAGCGCACACAATCATGCAAAAATCCCTTCATCCAACACTCATGCAAACACATATACCGCAAAACAACAACTTAGTAGCGTATCCAAAATATTAGAGGAACCAGGCTGGGAATCACTCACATAGCGAAAATTAAATTACATATTCAATCTCTTGGATAAATTGGAAGGATGTCTCTGTATCAGTGAGGTTGAACATTTATTATCACCCCCATCATACTACGGTAGGAGGCATCTTGTCAATAAAGTTAGAATGAATAAGTGTAGAATAGATGGATTCAAGATGCTATTTTTTCACGACCGATAGGGGATCAGAATAACATTGCCGCGCCGCAGTAGGGGCCATATTCTTCTCAAAATTAGTCTGGTGTGTATTCACCCTCAGCCAAACACCCCAGCGGTGGCTTGTAGGGTCCTGAAATAACTGCGCGTCCTTTTCATCTCCCTTCATGCTTTCCAGCATGCTTAATGTCTTCCTTCCTCTACAACTCTCATCCAGGGGTTACATTTCTAAAACGTTTTTTTATTGATTACAATCCATCATGGATCACGAAGAGGTAGATCTTGTGAGACACAACTACCTCTTTTCGCCCAACTCGTTTTCATGTCTGGCAATAATAACACTCACGTTGCTGCGATGTTTACAAACGAAGTTTATTATAAACTTGAGATCCACATTTGCTGACGATGCAGTGATATACGAGTGCCAATAGCATAGGGAAATATCCAGTAATGAAGATAGGGAATAATTAAGAATCATTCAATCATTGGGAACTATGGGGAATCAAAGGGAACCTGGGAATCATTCCATTCAAAAGTGGTGCCAGGATAACAAATGAATAAATGTCTTTCGATAAATTCTTGGAGCGAAAGAATTTCTCCCGAAAACTCACTAAACAGGGAAACGACGTAGCAAGCTTAGAAACGGTAAAAACTTCGTTGTAACGATAACTAAGGATACGTCCTGGGTGAAAGACAATCGTTAAAGTTGCAAAATAAAAGTTAGGATTCATCTAAAGGATGCTTGGGCATTATAATGACAGGGTTAAAGAGCTTTCTCATTCCACATTATTTTGGCCCAACCTAAAAAATACCGCAGGTGTATGGCATCCTCACGACATTGCCTTAATTTTGGAACAAGCTCCAGTGCAACGTAGAGCAGCTAGGTTAGTGAAAACCCGCAACGAACAAGGTAGCAACGTCGACACACTATTAGAATAATTAGCATGAGAGCCACTACTTCATCGTTGGTTGAATTACAGGTGCAATGGTAGATCACGTAAAATCAGGGAAAAAGATTGTAGATGGAATGTAGATGGATGGATTTAAAGTGTCTTTTTTTCCTTGGACCAATGAAGATAAAAATAGATATGATCGCAAGCGCGTAGACAAATACCATTGGCTGTGCATATATTTCCCTGACTACCTGAATGTTTTTGTATTTAATAGACCCATCTTCATTAATATTCTCCCGCATGATTTTATTATACGTATCCTGTAATTGAATATTTATCCATGTAAGTCCCTTCTTTCGCGTGATGAACTTGTTCCAGTGCACGATAAAACAAATCTTTGTGTTCAGGTGTGACCATCGGGAATGTTCTTATGCGGCTGATGACGTCACACCCGCCACCGTACGTCCTCGCGGTGGCTAGCGGGGAATGCTTTGCATGCGTACACTTGTGTTTAGATGATAACGAAATTTTCAGGAAATCGGAAGATTGGTGTCATTAAAGGAACAACGTTGGCATGACGACTGCTGCAAAAGCTTTGTCTTTTCCAATTAATTGAAGAATGGCACTGGAATCACCTCCGGGAAAACCGATACGCGATGGAAGAATTCGTGCCCGAGTACGCACCAACCTTGAACCCAAAGGCATGCTCCCCGCTGAGACGGGGTTCGCCTCGAGAGCGATGACTATTGTTGATGTCCTCGGCAGTATTTCCCCTTTCACTTGATTATTGACGCAGTGGGACCTCTCCTATTTGGGTTTAACCAGGATTTACCCTTAACCGATGGTCGACCAACACCCTTCGCCTCCCAATTCGTTTTCGTCCGTCGTTCAAGCCAATAGGGATTGTCCACCCATGAATCCTCTCCACGAATAAAGAAACACGTGACATTTTTTATCTAGGCGCGTCCGTCAACTTTCAAAGAGATGTGAACATTTTTCTTCAGTTACAACAATGATTCCCGTGGTTAGTGACCTGCACATTTCATCTTCTCACGTACTTTATGCAATCGTAAAAATGTGTCCCCGTTATACGAATTACATTTTTTTGTGTCATCAAATTTTCCACTTTCTACATTTAAGGTACTTTCTATGTTGTTTCCTTCGTTTCAGAATGAGAGACCAAAAGTGTTCGGGGCGGAGATGTTGGGTGACTCCTTCTTTGTTAGGGTCGCCTCAAACATTGGGTATAGGCTGCAAGATGGTCCGTTGGATTTTATGAGGATTACTCTTTCATACGGTAGTTTTGCTTATTTCTAATATCATTTACTTCGTGGTTTTATAGTTCATCCTGCCCGTATTGGAATGTGTGTCTCAGGACAGACAACCGAGGAGTTGAAGAGGAGGACCCAAATTGTTAACGCGATAAACGAAGAAGTCATTGTATTGATTGGTTGCAATGACTTCACTAAGGTATTATGTTCACCCATTTAAACTTGAGAGACGATAACATTAATTAATATGCCCACCATTGCTGACTGATTTAATTACAGGGGACTAAGTTTCACTCATTAAGGGGTAGCTACTGCTCCTTAGTGAGAACTTTATGGAACAGGGGATGCAGAATAACACTGTTAACCGTGATACCAGCACCAAGGTTTTGGCATTGTTCCAAATATAGGGCACTTCTGGAGGCATTAAACAAAGCAATTTTGAATTGGCGAAAAAGTAAGTTCACAAAATGTCCTTACATATTTCTTTTTCGACGGTCGCGGTAGTCCTAGGGGTTGAGCGTTTCACTACAGAGTAGAAGGCCCGGGTTCCATTCTCGGGCGAGTCTATGGACACCAGCAGCTCCACCCAAGCTAGAGTAATTTTTCGGGTAGCAGGTCTTCCTGGGAAAACATAACCGGCCAGCACAAGGAAAGGAACTGGCCCTCCTACCCCAATGTGGGGATTTCACACGCCGTCAAGCTTAGTAATGGGTGACTACCATCACCTACCAAACCGACCTTCGGGTTGATTACTGTGTTTATGTGTTTTTTATTCCTTTTTCACACAGATAAAAAATATATCTTCTGCTACTTTCATTATTAGGGGGGATAAGGGTGATTGACGCGGCAAGCTTATTCGTCAATGCCAACGGAACGATAAAAACACAATATTTTGAGAGGTAATCGATATTCTTAAATATTCTTCCGTAAAATTTGAATAAGAAGTTCAACACTCACAATATTTCTTTCAGGTGGATAGGGCACCCAAATAGGAAGCGGTTAGACGGAATTCATTTGAACATCAAAGGTATGAATATATTGTTGAAAAAAATTAAACAAAAGTTAATCCCTTAAATCAGAGCGGGAGATGCTCCCTTTTTAATTAAGGGAAAGAGCGAGCGGTTTCTCATATGCCTCCCGGGGATCTCTTTTTCGCTCGTTTCTTCTCCAAGCACAAAGAGAAACGCATCTAGCGAGTAACCTCTTCGGGTGATGTGGAATAACTTGCAGATAAACTAAAACCGTGATGTATAAATGAACACTACCAATAATATAAAAAAAAGGTTATCCATACATACCTTCTAAGACCTTTTCATTCAATCCCATCTTCGCAGCTCAAGACATCAGAGAAAGAAAATGGAGAGGAGTGAAGAATCAGGATGAAGTGTGAAAGTGAGGAATCTGTGACCGGAATATGGTGCTAAATTGAAAAAAAACCTGTAAGTAATGAATTAGAAAACAGATTGCTGACTTGGTGTGTTTCCATTACAACATTGGTCTACTATGTGACACTGAAAAGAAGAAAAAAACGGTCGTATTTCAGATAATATTGAGTGCATAAAAGAACAAACCATAAAAAAACCTATCTCCATGGGCCAAGTTCAGTGTCGTGTCGTTGTCACTTATGTTGGGCCCTGGTTATTATACGAAGCCAGGAGCATGGGGTAAATGAAAGACTACCGAAAGTACATGTGTAGCCTAGGGGGTATTGTGAATATTAGAGAAAAAAATGTTCTTGTTTAAGAGATATTGTGAAGTACTTTGTGTTTTCTCGTGTGAGATGACGACTGAGGTGAGGTAATTGGGCCCTGGTTACTAAACTAGGCCAGCAGCATGGGGTAAGCGAAAGAATGCTGAAATTAAATGTGTAGCCTAATGTGTATGGTGAAAATTAGAGAAAAAAATGTTCTAGTTTAGGAGATATTGTGAAGTACTTTGTGTTTTTTCGTGTGAGATGACGACTGAGGTGAGGTAATTGGGCCCTGGTTACTAAACTATGCCAGGAGCAAGGGGTAAGCGAAATACTGCTGAAAGTACATGTGTAGCCTAATGTGTATTGTGAAAATTAGAGAAAAATATGTTCTAGTTTAGGAGATATTTTGAAATTCTTAGAAAATCAGCTGAGATAACCCTTTACCGTGGGCCAAGTTCAGTGTCGTGTCGTAGTCACTTTTAATCGGCCCTGGCTACTAAACTAGGCCAGGAGCATGGGGTAAGCGAAAGACTGCTTAAAGTACATGTATAGCCTAGGGTGTATGGTGAAAATTAGAGAAAAAAATGTTCTAGTTTAGGAGATATTGTGAAGTACTTTGTGTTTTTTCGTGTGAGATTACGACTGAGGTGAGATAATTGGGCCCTGGTTACTAAACTAGGCCAGGAGCATGGGGTAAGCGAAAGACTGCTTGAAGTAGATGTGTAGGTCAGGGTGTATGGTGAAATTTAGAGAAAAAAATGTTCTAGTTTAGGAGATATTGTGAAGTACTTTGTGTTTTTTCGTGTGAGATGACGACTGAGGTGAGGTAATTGGGCCCTGGTTACTAAACTAGGCCAGGAGCATGGGGTAAGCGAAATACTGCTGAAAGTACATGTGTAGCGTATGGTGTATTGTGAAAATTAGAGAAAAAAATGTTCTAGTTTAGGAGATATTTTGAAATTCTTAGAAAATCAGCTGAGATAACCCTTTGCCGTGGGCCAAGTTCAGTGTCGTGTCGTAGTCACTTTTAATCGGCCCTGGCTACTAAACTAGGCCAGGAGCATGGGGTAAGCGAAAGACTCCTGAAAGTACATGTATAGCCTAGGGTGTATTGTGAAAATTAGAGAAAAAAATGTTCTAGTTTAGGAGATATTGTGAAGTACTTTGTGTTTTTTCGTGTGAGATGACGACTGAGGTGAGGTAATAGGGCCCTGGTTACTAAACTAGGCCAGGAGCATGGGGTAAGCGAAAGACTGCTTGAAGTACATGTGTAGCTCAGGGTGTATGGTGAAAATTAGAGAAAAAAATGTTCTAGTTTAGGAGATATTGTGAAGTACTTTGTGTTTTTTCGTGTGAGATGACGACCGAGGTGAGATAATTGGGCCCTGGTTACTAAACTAGGCCAGGAGCATGGGGTAAGCGAAATACTGCTGAAAGTACATGTGTAGCGTATGGTGTATTGTGAAAATTAGAGAAAAAAATGTTCTAGTTTAGGAGATATTTTGAAATTCTTAGAAAATCAGCTGAGATAACCCTTTGCCGTGGGCCAAGTTCAGTGTCGTGTCGTAGTCACTTTTAATCGGCCCTGGCTACTAAACTAGGCCAGGAGCATGGGGTAAGCGAAAGACTGCTGAAAGTACATGTATAGCCTAGGGTGTATTGTGAAAATTAGAGAAAAAAATGTTCTAGTTTAGGAGATATTGTGAAGTACTTTGTGTTTTTTCGTGTGAGATGACGACTGAGGTGAGATAATTGGGCCCTGGTTACTAAACTAGGCCAGGAGCAGGGGGTAAGCGAAAGACTGCTTGAAGTACATGTGTAGCTCAGGGTGTATGGTGAAAATTAGAGAAAAAAATGTTCTAGTTTAGGAGATATTGTGAAGTACTTTGTGTTTTCTCGTGTGAGATGACGATCGAGGTGAGATAATTGGGCCCTGGTTACTAAACTAGGCCAGGAGCATGGGGTAAGCGAAAGACTGCTTGAAGTACATGTGTAGCTCAGGGTGTATGGTGAAAATTAGAGAAAAAAATGTTCTAGTTTAGGAGATATTGTGAAGTACTTTGTGTTTTCTCGTGTGAGATGACGACTGAGGAGAGGTAATAGGGCCCTGGTTACTAAACTAGGCCAGGAGTATGGGGTAAGCGAAAGACTGCTTGAAGTACATGTGTAGCTCAGGGTGTATTGTGAAAATTAGAGAAAAAAATGTTCTAGTTTAGGAGATATTGTGAAGTACTTTGTGTTTTTTCGTGTGAGATGACGACTGAGGTGAGGTAATTGGGCCCTGGTTACTAAACTAGGCCAGGAGCATGGGGTAAGCGAAAGACTGCTTGAAGTACATGTGTAGCTCAGGGTGTATGGTGAAAATTAGAGAAAAAAATGTTCTAGTTTAGGAGATATTGTGAAGTACTTTGTGTTTTCTCTTGTGAGATGACGACTGAGGTGAGGTAATTGGGCCCTGGTTACTAAACTAGGCCAGGAGCATGGGGTAAGCGAAATACTGCTGAAAGTACATGTGTAGCGTATGGTGTATTGTGAAAATTAGAGAAAAAAATGTTCTAGTTTAGGAGATATTTTGAAATTCTTAGAAAATCAGCTGAGATAACCCTTTGCCGTGGGCCAAGTTCAGTGTCGTGTCGTAGTCACTTTTAATCGGCCCTGGCTACTAAACTAGGCCAGGAGCATGGGGTAAGCGAAAGACTGCTGAAAGTACATGTATAGCCTAGGGTGTATTGTGAAAATTAGAGAAAAAAATGTTCTAGTTTAGGAGATATTCTGAAGTACTTTGTGTTTTTTCGTGTGAGATGACGACCGAGGTGAGATAATTGGGCCCTGGTTACTAAACTAGGCCAGGAGCATGGGGTAAGCGAAAGACTGCTTGAAGTACATGTGTAGCTCAGGGTGTATGGTGAAAATTAGAGAAAAAAATGTTCTAGTTTAGAAGATATTGTGAAGTACTTTGTGTTTTCTCTTGTGAGATGACGACTGAGGTGAGGTAATTGGGCCCTGGTTACTAAACTAGGCCAGGAGCATGGGGTAAGCGAAAGACTGCTTGAAGTAGATGTGTAGGTCAGGGTGTATGGTGAAATTTAGAGAAAAAAATGTTCTAGTTTAGGAGATATTGTGAAGTACTTTGTGTTTTTTCGTGTGAGATTACGACTGAGGTGAGATAATTGGGCCCTGGTTACTAAACTAGGCCAGGAGCATGGGGTAAGCGAAAGACTGCTTGAAGTAGATGTGTAGGTCAGGGTGTATGGTGAAATTTAGAGAAAAAAATGTTCTAGTTTAGGAGATATTGTGAAGTACTTTGTGTTTTTTCGTGTGAGATGACGACTGAGGTGAGGTAATTGGGCCCTGGTTACTAAACTAGGCCAGGAGCATGGGGTAAGCGAAATACTGCTGAAAGTACATGTGTAGCGTATGGTGTATTGTGAAAATTAGAGAAAAAAATGTTCTAGTTTAGGAGATATTTTGAAATTCTTAGAAAATCAGCTGAGATAACCCTTTGCCGTGGGCCAAGTTCAGTGTCGTGTCGTAGTCACTTTTAATCGGCCCTGGCTACTAAACTAGGCCAGGAGCATGGGGTAAGCGAAAGACTCCTGAAAGTACATGTATAGCCTAGGGTGTATTGTGAAAATTAGAGAAAAAAATGTTCTAGTTTAGGAGATATTGTGAAGTACTTTGTGTTTTTTCGTGTGAGATGACGACTGAGGTGAGGTAATAGGGCCCTGGTTACTAAACTAGGCCAGGAGCATGGGGTAAGCGAAAGACTGCTTGAAGTACATGTGTAGCTCAGGGTGTATGGTGAAAATTAGAGAAAAAAATGTTCTAGTTTAGAAGATATTGTGAAGTACTTTGTGTTTTCTCTTGTGAGATGACGACTGAGGTGAGGTAATTGGGCCCTGGTTACTAAACTAGGCCAGGAGCATGGGGTAAGCGAAAGACTTCTTGAAGTAGATGTGTAGGTCAGGGTGTATGGTGAAATTTAGAGAAAAAAATGTTCTGGTTTAGGAGATATTGTGAAGTACTTTGTGTTTTTTCGTGTGAGATGACGACTGAGGTGAGGTAATTGGGCCCTGGTTACTAAACTATGCCAGGAGCAAGGGGTAAGCGAAATACTGCTGAAAGTACATGTGTAGCCTAATGTGTATTGTGAAAATTAGAGAAAAATATGTTCTAGTTTAGGAGATATTTTGAAATTCTTAGAAAATCAGCTGAGATAACCCTTTACCGTGGGCCAAGTTCAGTGTCGTGTCGTAGTCACTTTTAATCGGCCCTGGCTACTAAACTAGGCCAGGAGCATGGGGTAAGCGAAAGACTGCTTAAAGTACATGTATAGCCTAGGGTGTATGGTGAAAATTAGAGAAAAAAATGTTCTAGTTTAGGAGATATTGTGAAGTACTTTGTGTTTTTTTCGTTTGAGATGACGACTGAAGTGAGGTAATTGGGCCCTGGTTACTAAACTAGGCCAGGAGCATGGGGTAAGCGAAAGACTGCTGAAAGTACATGTGTAGCCTAATGTGTAAGGTGAAAATTAGAGAAAAAAATGTTCTAGTTTAGGAGATATTGTGAAGTACTTTGTGTTTTCTCGTGTGAGATGACGACTGAGGTGAGGTAATTGGGCCCTGGTTACTAAACTAGGCCAGGAGCATGGGGTAAGCGAAATACTGCTGAAAGTACATGTGTAGCGTATGGTGTATTGTGAAAATTAGAGAAAAAAATGTTCTAGTTTAGGAGATATTTTGAAATTCTTAGAAAATCAGCTGAGATAACCCTTTGCCGTGGGCCAAGTTCAGTGTCGTGTCGTAGTCACTTTTAATCGGCCCTGGCTACTAAACTAGGCCAGGAGCATGGGGTAAGCGAAAGACTCCTGAAAGTACATGTATAGCCTAGGGTGTATTGTGAAAATTAGAGAAAAAAATGTTCTAGCTTAGGAGATATTCTGAAGTACTTTGTGTTTTTTCGTGTGAGATGACGACTGAGGTGAGGTAATAGGGCCCTGGTTACTAAACTAGGCCAGGAGCATGGGGTAAGCGAAAGACTGCTTGAAGTACATGTGTAGCTCAGGGTGTATGGTGAAAATTAGAGAAAAAAATGTTCTAGTTTAGGAGATATTGTGAAGTACTTTGTGTTTTCTCTTGTGAGATGACGACTGAGGTGAGGTAATTGGGCCCTGGTTACTAAACTAGGCCAGGAGCATGGGGTAAGCGAAATACTGCTGAAAGTACATGTGTAGCGTATGGTGTATTGTGAAAATTAGAGAAAAAAATGTTCTAGTTTAGGAGATATTTTGAAATTCTTAGAAAATCAGCTGAGATAACCCTTTGCCGTGGGCCAAGTTCAGTGTCGTGTCGTAGTCACTTTTAATCGGCCCTGGCTACTAAACTAGGCCAGGAGCATGGGGTAAGCGAAAGACTGCTGAAAGTACATGTATAGCCTAGGGTGTATTGTGAAAATTAGAGAAAAAAATGTTCTAGTTTAGGAGATATTCTGAAGTACTTTGTGTTTTTTCGTGTGAGATGACGACCGAGGTGAGATAATTGGGCCCTGGTTACTAAACTAGGCCAGGAGCATGGGGTAAGCGAAATACTGCTGAAAGTACATGTGTAGCGTATGGTGTATTGTGAAAATTAGAGAAAAAAATGTTCTAGTTTAGGAGATATTTTGAAATTCTTAGAAAATCAGCTGAGATAACCCTTTGCCGTGGGCCAAGTTCAGTGTCGTGTCGTAGTCACTTTTAATCGGCCCTGGCTACTAAACTAGGCCAGGAGCATGGGGTAAGCGAAAGACTGCTGAAAGTACATGTATAGCCTAGGGTGTATTGTGAAAATTAGAGAAAAAAATGTTCTAGTTTAGGAGATATTGTGAAGTACTTTGTGTTTTTTCGTGTGAGATGACGACTGAGGTGAGATAATTGGGCCCTGGTTACTAAACTAGGCCAGGAGCAGGGGGTAAGCGAAAGACTGCTTGAAGTACATGTGTAGCTCAGGGTGTATGGTGAAAATTAGAGAAAAAAATGTTCTAGTTTAGGAGATATTGTGAAGTACTTTGTGTTTTCTCGTGTGAGATGACGATCGAGGTGAGATAATTGGGCCCTGGTTACTAAACTAGGCCAGGAGCATGGGGTAAGCGAAAGACTGCTTGAAGTACATGTGTAGCTCAGGGTGTATGGTGAAAATTAGAGAAAAAAATGTTCTAGTTTAGGAGATATTGTGAAGTACTTTGTGTTTTCTCGTGTGAGATGACGACTGAGGAGAGGTAATAGGGCCCTGGTTACTAAACTAGGCCAGGAGCATGGGGTAAGCGAAAGACTGCTTGAAGTACATGTGTAGCTCAGGGTGTATTGTGAAAATTAGAGAAAAAAATGTTCTAGTTTAGGAGATATTGTGAAGTACTTTGTGTTTTTTCGTGTGAGATGACGACTGAGGTGAGGTAATTGGGCCCTGGTTACTAAACTAGGCCAGGAGCATGGGGTAAGCGAAAGACTGCTTGAAGTACATGTGTAGCTCAGGGTGTATGGTGAAAATTAGAGAAAAAAATGTTCTAGTTTAGGAGATATTGTGAAGTACTTTGTGTTTTTTCGTGTGAGATGACGACCCTTTGGACTGCACTGGGCCCTGGATGCTACATTAGCCTATGGATGTGGTTTTTATGCCTATGCCGTGATAGAGCAGGGATTGCCGAGTGTTTTTGGTGATTTTCAAGAAAGGTACTTCTGTAGTTCAGCAGATATTGTCGAAAACGTTTTCGTTAGGACCTCATAGTTTTTGATATGAAAGACGACTTCCCGCTTGGGCTACCTTCAGTGTAGAGTTCATTCTAGGGCCCTATATCGTTTACTACATAATTCATCCCGGTCTTACAATTGCAAGTGGTTACAGGGAGTCTCACTGGGTTTAGTGTGTCCGTTGTAGTCGGATTATTGCAATGGTTTAGGGGATTTACTTAGTTACGTCGTGCAAAAATATTTACGTTGGTATGACTGAAAAATCCAGAGCTCCAACGGCCGGTGGATAGCCGTGGGCTAGCTCGTCGTGGGCCAAGTTCAGTTAAGTTCAGTATGGTTGTGGTGATTTACGAATATGTCGTTAAGTTGATGCTTGTAATTGGTGGAGTCATTTCACATTTAGAAAGTACGTGAATTGGGATTTCATGTCAGCTATCGAATAATAATAGCTTTTTTGGTAGGTTCTATTGCGAATGTACGACGAAGTAAAGAATTAAGCACGCTTACGTGATCCTGCAATTATACGTTAATTACATGCTGTGAATTACTCACTTTTAGCAGATGAAATATCCGTCTCAGAACAAACTATCGTCAATCCATCTATTGCTGTAGAGGGAAAAAAGTCATTTGTGTCCATGTTGGTCATTTGTGTTTGCCCTTCAAATACCTGAGTAAGAAATCCATTCAGTCTCGAGGGGTTATCAATCCATCTACTTCTTTTACTCTTTGTAGCTTTAAAATTGGGGTTTCTTCGTCTTATATGTACTACGTAACCAAAAGGAAGTGAGCTCACTGACGGTGACCGACTGCGTAGGCATATAATGCTGTGTCGTTGGCTAAAACTACTTAACTCGAGAGATGTATAGAATACGACGAAGTATAGAATTAAACAAGTGACCCTGCAATTATACTTTAATCACATGCCATAAATTATCCACGTTCAATGGAAGAAATATCTGCTTATAAACTTCTAAACAATAGGTAATTGCTGATAATTATTGTATGATTTCACCATCTTGTTCTCTCTTATTTAATTGAACTTGAAAGTAAAACTATCCGATTTGCATATTTTTTGGCGTTCCATTTTCGTCATGGGAGGAAGTGAGTTTACAAATGATGACTGACTGCTTAGGCTGATAATACTGTGTCGCTGGCTGTTTGATTTACTAACATATTGTGCCAAAACTTCCCATAGTGTCCGTTGTTTCTCTTTTTAGCTGTTTATTTAATCTACAGAATTCAGATGTGCATCCGTGGCAATTTTTAAACTAAGGCTTAGTTCAAATAATGACTCTTCAAAATCTTGTTACCATTTCAGGCAATTTCCTGGCTTATATCTGCATTTTTCTCAGTCCGCAATTTCATTACAATTACCTTTATTACTATATCAAACCCCCCCACCCACCAGTCAGTCATATTTTAACCAATGGCCTTTGGAGTACATTTACCGAGTTATTTTTCAGTTAATGTTACTCTGTAAACACATTAAGCATTTATACTTCATGATACAATAGCACATTGCCATTGAAATGTGACCTTCAAGGCTTCAAAGGGGATAAGTTTAAGTATAATTACCGTTCCAAAGTGTTTTTTTAAAATCTCATTTGAGGTTTATCCAAGCCATGGTCTATATTGCCATGTAACAGGTTACGAGGCAGTTAAGAAGGCGAGGACTTCATCGAATTAATACCAAGTCTTGTAAAGGAGAGTTTTTGAGGATGGTGCAAAAAATTACAGAATGAAACCTACAGAAGCAAGAACTCACTGCGATCCCTTCCTCGTGCATTCCTGGTAATGCCAAAGGTTTTTGTTTCATTTCAAATTAATATATAATTGATAAATAATACTTTTTTTAATTATCCTTTTCAAATTTGGCCCAATTTAATGGGTATACTATGGTAACATGGGGAAATTCAGATGATGAGTCACTCCTCTTTAATATATTTACACCTCTTGCTCCAGCTAAATCACTATTATAGTTTATTCTAATGAATAAGTGAACTTAATAACTTGCATAAACCAATGAAACATGAATGAGCATTCACCAGGTCCTTCTTCTCCAAGGGGATTGGAAAAAAAGATAAAAAACGCTGCATATACTCACAAGGTGCCTCCCAGGTACAAGTTGAGGAAGTGATAAAAAATTATATATGGCATGGAATTACTATGGTATGAAACACAAAATCTTGGCATAAAGTAAAATAACATGGTGAAAAACACAAGTCTTAACCGCAAATGAATTTTCACAGCTCATGTCCCATTTAACTTTCCTTGATCTTTCAGGATTGCTTTCTCTTGTCCCTTGTTTTCTACTTGACCGAACTAATTCATTATTTACTGGTGCAACACCTCTTGCATTCCTTTGCCACTTGGCCATCACCACTCAGTGTCATTGAACTAGAATTGAGTTCCCTTCCTGCCTTAATATATGTCTGCCAGTAGCCTACTGCTTCAGAATCCAGAGGCACTGACACATCTTTTATACCTGCATTATCACTCTTCTGGTGGAATGAAATGAGCCCTTCTGGTATGTAATCTTCCACATTCGTCCCAGAAATATGTTTATATGATGTTTAACCATGGTGTGTCAGGATATTAAAATTATGAGAACCAAGTGCCTCCACTTCTATTGATTGCCTCTAATCCTTAGCTCTACGTTTCAAATGTGAAGTAACTCACACCTTGCCACCTGCCTGAAAGACCCTCAATTGAATGGACATACCCTGAGACTTCTCTTGGTTACTTAGTCTCAAGGCCACAGCTTGGCCAACACTTAGTTTAGTAAGAGTCAGGTGTGTCCTTAGAATTGGCCAAAACATGAGCACAGTTGTTCCCATGTCGTGGTGTGGGGACTTGTCCTACTAATGCTCAAAAATCATTGTCAGGCAATATTTTACAACTCTTAAGTGCAACATAGTTTTCATTTTGTTTATTAAACATTTTCCAAGGTTTTTCCGCAGTCCTATTCACAGCAGAATAATATAGAGAAGGAATATTTTCATTATTTTGATAATTTCACTTAAAGAGCAGATTCTCTGAAACTCGGCTGAGGTATAAGGTGTTTCATTATTACAATTAATGTTAGTCCAGAGCTGGAAAAAAAGACTTTTAAATGGCTATTTCCTCATCTCCAGCATTATTTAGCTGAGCTATATTAGGCCATTAGGTTGAACAGCCAACAACCCCTCATCAAGACTTCATTTAAAAATGGACCAGCCAATCCTTAAGACCCATGGTGAGTTTGCTGAATCCCAGCATTTTAAATGGACCTGATATCTTAGGGGTTCGTTCAATGAGCATGATGCTCAAGACCTAATAAGCCTTCCAAAACTTCATTCAACTCGCACCACATCAAGTATCATCTAGCAAGAGACTTCATCTTAACAAAACCCTGATGGCTGGTATGAAGTTCCCTCAAAATCAATGGCCTCTATTTTTCTGTTGTAACAACCCTATTTCCCTTCACTAAATACTCATCCACAGTCAATTTTACTTGCACGGCAATGCTTTTCAATCATTACTACTTTTATCTTGCCAAATAAGCATGCAAAAGTCTAAAACCTTAGTCAACATGAAGTCCCTCCTAAATTCCTTTGCAGTTATCATTGCTCCAACCAGCTCAGCTCTAGAGGTCATAAGAATGCACAAACCCTTGCAGTCATAGGGAAAAATTCCCTCTCATCAAGTTCTATGCATGAGAAATCCTATTATCTCCTTCTAATGCAAGTGTAAAGTGAATTTTGAAAGATCATCAGTAACTTTATTTTGGGAGACATTAATATATTTGATTTGAAAATCATAGCCATAAACTTTTAAACAGCAAATGCTATTGGCAGGGCATCACATATCAATCTGAGAGATTAATTTATTCTTTTCTCTGTGATCTTGGTGTAAAGGCAATCAGGTTTCCCTGTTCATTCTCAGTTTTAAGAATTAAGGCTGCCCCAAGACCATCATATAGAAAGCATCACAAAATGAGGCCTGGTTGTCTTTGCAGACTAACATATGTCTGGCTTTCACCTATTAGTAAATGGGTTGCCCTTACAGGAGCAGTTACCATTGCTCCGACCAGCACAGCTCTAGAAATCATTAGAATGCACCAGCCTTTACAGCATGTCAAGGTTGGGGTAAGTGGGAAGGAGTCAGTCCCCCTATTTGCATTATAAATTTGGGTGTTGTGGTGCGAGAAACCTTACTTTTCATTCAGCTATAATAAAGTTCTATTTTTAATGAATTGATTACTTCAATTCATTTTTATTCCATGATATAAATATTGAATAGTTTCCTTATCAATTTCCTTTACGTTGGCTCTATGTATATGGGGCAATTCTTCCTAAATGATTTACTGGGCACTAAATTTGTAATATATTTGGGATTAATGGGAACTGATTGTGCAAAATATAAAATGCCTATCCTTCCTTTTCCTCTAAAAGTATAAGATTGGGGATGAACTCGAAGTTTGTTTACTTTCTGTGGTCCCTGTTTTTTATTTAAAGAACTTATAACTGCATATTTTACTGAATAATAATTATTTATAGGATCTCGGCTCCATGATGTAATTTATTTTTCTCTAATGTATCAAAAAGTTTGAAAATCAATTCCTTCTACGTGTGGTTTCTTGTGATTTATTAACTGAATGAGCATCTTGAGTATCTCTTGGTTCCCAAACCCATCATCATCTTTCAGTATGATTGTTTTTGGACGAATGTTCTTAATTTTTCTTATAATAAGTGGGTGCTTCGCAAGCCCTGTGAGAGTTTAGAAGGAATCTCATTCTTGTTTCTACAACAAAACACAAAATCATAATGATGCCATGTTTTAGTACTGCGAGGTAAAATTTTTATATGTAAGCTTTTATACTTGGCTCAAGTGTGATACTGGTTAGTGAAATTTCTTTCCAAAATAGTTAGTACATGTAGTGATATCTTTCTTTGCTTTGCAGTTGCAGTCAAAAAGGTTGTCAGAATAAATGCCCCTGGCTCCATTCACTCCATGTAGTAAGTACCTACTTGTTATATACTGCTTTTATGTAAGGGGTAGTATCCATCATATCCAATACTGATGTTACAGTAAATGAATATTTAAATGCCAGAATTATTTTATTTTGCTAGTTTATTATTATGAAAAATAGGTCACTGATCATAGTGCTTTACATAATCAGTTTGAACTTCTTTTTGTGTTTTTTTCATGGTTTTCAGTTACAAAGTTTTTCTGTATTTGCAAATTTAAAACCTTAATACTTAAAAATCAGGTTTGCTTCAAAGTGCATTTTATCATGTATCTTTGGCATATTATTTAAGAATTTTGCATACTTTGAGGTTCTTGGAGGGAGGGAGGATGTGGAAAGCATAGTGCTTTAGCACTATGAATATGAGGGTGGTCTAGCATGGTGGCTCCCTCCTTTTGCAGGGGAGTAAGGTGTTGGACTTAACTGATTCTCATGGTACGTTGGGGCTCCGTGGAGTTAAAACTTGAGTGAGATAATTAAATCCTAGAAAATACTGTCTAGTGTGAATATGTCGAATTAAAATTCCTAGAAACTGCGGGAGAAACCCGGTCAAGGCAAATGATTTTTTACCCTCTAAAAACGTTTCATTGGAATGCATGTTTAGTGGATGACTTCACTAAAAGTTACTGTTACCATCTCTTGCAGTTTCCTGAATTTGTCAAAGGTGAAACGCCCCTAGTGTTTCGATTTGTCTTTAAACTCGTGGACTGAGGCACATCGCCCATGACTACAAATGCCTGACATAGTATGTGCAGTATTTCGTTGCATTTTGTTCTTTCGAGTGTGAATCCCGGTCAAAGCAAAAAATTTTTAAACTCAATGAATTGTTGCATTGTCGAACGAAGTTCAATCGAGATTCCTTACATGTATTATGTGTATTTTCATACTAATTATATACATATATATATAATATATATATATATATATATATATATATATATATATATATATATATATATATATATATATATATATATATATATATAACGATTCATTAAGGGAGATGAAACTAAATAAGACCGTGGGGGTAGATAACATTCCCGTGGAACTTTTAAAATGCTTAGGAAAATGTGGGAGGAAGAGGCTATATGGGCTGATCCGTAGCATTTATGAGGAGGGAATCTGGCCGGAAGACTTTGTGAGAGCAGTTTTAGTTCCGATTCCGAAAAAGGTAAAGGCCACGTCATGTGAGGACTATAGGACAATTAGTTTGATATCCCACGCAGCTAAAGTTGTTCTCAGGATCATAAACAAAAGGATAGAGAGTAGGGCAAATGATTACTTAGGGGATGATCAGTTTGGGTTTAGGAAGGGGAGAGGTACGCGTGATGCAATTGCAGTAATGAGATTATTAATCGAGAGGAATATAGAACACAACCAGGAGGTATTTGCCTGTTTCGTAGATTTCGAAAAAGCTTTTGAAAGAGTGGATTGGGAGAAACTAATGAGTATATTGCAGAAAGTAGGAATGGATTGGAGGGAAAGGAGGCTAATCTGCAACCTGTACATGTCTCAGACTGCTCAGGTGCGGATGGGGTACGGGGAGTCCGGATGGGAGATGTTAGGAAGGGGTGTAAGGCAGGGTTGCCCATTATCACCGTTGCTGTTCAACCTGTACGCAGAGGAAATGATCAAAGAGGCATGGGAAGAACTGGAGGTAGGAATGAAAGTTGGCAGGAAATTCATAAAATCAGTTAGGTTTGCTGATGATCAAGCTTTAGTTTGTCAGTCAGCCAAGAGGCTGCAAGCATTGCTGAGTGAATTGGAAATTCAGTGCGACAGGTATGGGATGAGAATCAATGTTAATGAAACAAAGGTTATGTGAGTTCCCAGAAAGAAAAAGGCTAAGCTAAGCATTAAAATAGGAGGGCAAAGAATAGAGCAGGTTGAACAGTTTACATATCTCGGCCGTGTGGGCATGTGAGTGCGAGACCTTTGTGATGTTGAGCAAGGCTCAGGGGGGAGGAGTTTTGATACGGTAAGCTTTGCCATACATCGCAGTGATTTTAATTGAGATCTTGAAATGCTGATGTGGCGACTTTCTTGAGAAATAGGATTAAGTATGAGGCAAAAGTGATATGATCTTTGCAGGGGCATGTGAAAATTAGTGAAGGGCGTTTTGATGGGTAGTGGAATGTTGAAGATGGTAATAGAGGGGAGAATGTTATGCATATGAGGAAAGGGCAGGAACAGGATTGGCATGTTGGACAGGATGAAGGGAGGAAGGAAGCACTCAGAGATTAAGATGGACCTGATGTAGAGTAGGATGCGGGATTTTATGTTTTGTTAGGAGTCACAAAATATTTATTTGGAAGTTGTGTCCATCCAAAAACCTACCTTAACCTGTAGATTACCTTAAAAAAAAAAATATAACGATTGTACGGAAAAACTCACACGAGCGGCACAATAATGGGCTGACACAATATAACACAAATAGAATAGAATAGCAACATTTAAAAGGACACTCACACGGATAATTGTTTGAGCTTTCGGCCCTCTCAGAGGCCTTCTTCAAGAGAGACTCCAAGTGTCTCTCTTGAAGAGGCCTCTGAGAGGGCCGAAAGCTCGAACAATTATCCGTGTGAGTGTCCTTTTAAATGTTGCTATTCTATTCTATTTGTGTTATATTGTGTCAGCCCATTTTATATATATATATATATGCTTTCATAGACATAACACGGAAGTGCCGAATAGTACAATACACAGTAACACACAATAGAGAAACACAAAAAAAGAAGAAAACTCACACGTTATTTCTTGATATTTCGACGGAAACAATCCGTCTTCATCTGAAGATATAGAAGTAATGATTTGAAAGGCAATGATCATTACTTCTATATCTTCAGATGAAGACGGATTGTTTCCGTCGAAATATCAAGAAATAACGTGTGAGTGTTCTTTTTTTGTGTTTCTATATTGTGTGTTACTGTGTATTGTACTATATATATACATATATATATATATATATATATATATATATATATATATATATATATATATATATATATATATATATATATATATATATATATATACAAATATATAAAAACACAGATGTAGATTTTTAGAATATAGAGACACAAAGAAAGGACACTCACAATTTGTGAGTGTCCTTTCTTTGTGTCTCTATATTCTAAAAATCTACATCTGTGTTTTTATATATTTGTGTGTCGCCGAAGAGCGTTCCATTTCGAAGATATTTTATATATATATATATATATATATATATATATATATATATATATTCAATTCCCGGGCAAGTGTCTGGGCAACTGCAGCTCCACCCAAGCTATATGATTTTTCGGGTACCAATTCATCCTGAGAAACCATAACTGGCACAGGGAAAGGAACTGCCCCCCCTACTCTGATGTGCGAATTTCACACGCCTTAGTACTGGGTGAACTCTACCATCACCTACCAAACCGACCTTCGGGTTGGTTACTGTGTTTGTGGTTTTTTTATACATTATATGTGCACTCGTATATATTTATTATCCCTCCCATGGACTACAACCATGACGTGGTGGAAGAGCTTATGCGTTCTGATGACCCCTAGAGCTGTGCTGGCGGGAGCAATGATAATTGCTCCTATTAGGGTCACCCATGCCAAATGGATCGGAGGTTAGGAGCCAGGCGAGAGGTAGTCCACGCAGCGTTTGTTCCTCAGTGAGGCGGCTGTAAAGGCGTCTGATCCCAGTGAGGCGGCCAGTTAGTGATGGTGTCACGTTAAAAACACTATTGAGGAAGGAAACGGGAAACCACCTCACTTATTATTCCCTAGATAAATATGATGGATACTATGGAGAATGTGAGTCCTGGCAACAACGGGACTCGGCCCCATTGGCCATATGTCGTGCCCGGCGGCGGGAGAGGCAAGGCTTCCGCGGTCATCATCTCACGAAACCCTTGCAAAAGAAAACCGACAGCAGCAGGACAGAAGACGCAGATGAAGTAGACCAAATTAGTAGGAATAGGAACTTGGAATGTTAGGACAATGTTGAGGAAAGGAAAATCAGGGAATATAAAGCTAGAGACGGAAAGAGAAATATAGTTATTTTAGGTTTATGCGAAGTGAGACGGAAGGATAGCGGGGATTACTGGTGTGGGGCTCTACAAGCATGTGTGCATTACTTTTCAACCTACTTTCGTATAATGTAGGTTACTGCCATCATCATCATTAGTACTTCATTCTTATGATTGCTTCACTACCGCTCTCCATGCTAATCTATTTGGTGCTTATTCCCTCGCCCCCTGATAACCTGGTGTTTTTAATTCTAACTCAATTTTTCCTAAGTATTTGGTCTCGTTTGCAGGATCTTCCCCTTCTATTACGTTTCAAACTAATTTATTATTCCTCAAAGTGTGTATCCAATCAAAATAACACCTCTTTGCCGCAGAGTTCTCTATAAGGTCCTTTCCTCTTCGAATCTTCTGCATACTTCCTCGTTCCTCACCTTGTCTCTCCATTTAATCTTCAGAATTCTGCTCAAGCTCCACGTTTTAATGGCTTCTATTCTTCGTTGGTTCACTTTTACAATGTTCCATGTCTCTGACCTGCAAAGTGCCATGCCACATACGCACGATTTGACGAACTGCTTCCTTGTTTGTAACCTCAGGTTCTTTTAACACAGTAGTTGCCTTTTATTCGTGAATGGCTGCTTAATTTTAGCTATTCTGCTCGGAATGACGGTCGAACTTCTTTCATGCCAAACTGTCCTGCTGTCCAGGTAAATTGAAGGATTCCATTTGCTCTTGTTATACTCCTCGAATTGTGATATCGGTCCATAGCATCTCCATTCCACACACCAGGGACTTAGTTTTCTTCTTGTTGATGCTTAAATAATATTCTAAAAGTCCTTGGTCAGAGTTTCTTGCAGAAAAGCATAGCATTCAGAGTTAGTTGGCCTCTCGCATTTCAGCATCTACTCCGATGCAATATTTGAATCGGGGCATGTTAATTTCTTCGCAATGTATTTGGGTTCCTGGAATGAACAGGAAAACTATTCCTCGCCGTTGGCACACACCATGGCAAACACGCCGTGGGCAAACGGATATCAACCGTCTATTCATTTAAAAAATAGGAAAAAAGTTTTTTGTACAGACTTGTGGATCTCTTCCTCCAAATGTTTGAGCTGCGAAATGTTTGTCAATACTTGGAAATGCGTGGAAATCCGTGAGGGGGAGCATTCCATTCCTGTAGTCTTTCATCTTCCTCCCCCAAGAGTACAGTGTAGGTCCCCCTTGGGAGATCTTCTTCGCTGATTCACCTCCTAAATCGAGGTTGCCAACTTTTTTAATTACGTCGGATTTCATCCTGCACTACTCATTTCTAGAATATTTCGCGCTTTCGTCTAACCCAATTTGGGATCCCGAGATAGATGCAAAAATCTCCGCGCCGGAGGGGCAACTTTCCCGCTTAAAATAATGAAAATAGTAGCAAAGATTGTGCCTGTTGATAAATTAGCTTATCATTTCAGTCTCCTCCTTGTTTAGGTTTGGACCTGGATTAAATTTGAGTGGAGTAGAAATAAAGAGTGTAATATTTTATCTCGTGGCCATGTACGAGGTCTGTTAAAAAAGTATCGCGAATTTTGAATCTCCGCGGGCTAAGTATATATGAATTTCGTTTTTTTTTGTGGCATTACGTGGGTACTTATGTCGAAAAGTTCGGCCATTTTGAATGCTCAGTTAATTGTTGACAGCTGTTTTGCTTGGACGTGTTTTGGCCTGTCTTCGATTTTTGCCTGTTCCAAATAATGGATCAAAGAATCTGTATCAAATTTTGTGTGAAAATGAAATTAAGTGCGATTGGCTCGTGCCATTCGATTTTTACCAATGATTTGGGCATGACACGGGTCGCCGCGAAATTCGTACCAAAATTGCTCAATTTCGACCAAAAACAGCAACGCATTAATATTGCTAATGAGGTGTTGGACTCTGTCCGCGACGACCCAAATTTGCTCCAGAGGGTCACAACTGGTGACGATTCATGGGTTTATAGTTATGACGTGAAACTCCCAATCATCCCAATGGAAGCTGCAGAACGAGCCAAGAAAAAAAGCCGAAAAAAGCACGCCAAGTTCGGTCGAATGTGGAAGTTTTGCTTACAGTTTTCTTCGATTGCAGGGGCGTGGTGCATCATGAGTTCTTGCCAAAGGGTAGAACGGTAAAAAATGAATATTACCTGCAAGTTATGCGCAATTTACGCGAAGCAATCCGCCACACACTCCCGGCTTTGTGGAAGAACAAAAATTGGCTTTTGCACCATGTCAAATGCCCTGCTCAAACATCGTTACTTGTGCGCGAATTGTTGGCCAAAAACGACAACCTAATGATGCCGCGGCCACTATACTATATTCCCCATATCTAGCCCCTAGTGCCTTTTTCTTGTTCCCGAAACTGAAGAGGCCCATGAAAGGACGACGCTACGCTACGATTGACGAGATAAAGACTGCATTGAAGGAGGAGCTGAACAAGATCACAAAAAAAAATTATTTGAAGTGTTTCGAGGAATGGAAAAAACGTAGGCACAAGTGAATAATATCTAACTGGGGATTACTTTGAAGGGGAAAAAATAGATATTAATGAATAAATAAATGAATTTTGAAAAAACACAAAAGTCACGAAACATTTTGAACAGACCATCCTACAAAGGGTAAATTATTGTATCCATGGAAAAAAATAACTTCGGGATTCAAAGGTATTTTTTTATTTCCTCAGAATAGAATGAAATCATTTCCCTACTGCATGCTTACATGTATTGACGGGATTTTGTGAGCAAAAAAATTGATCATTGTGTGACATTGATCATTGATAATGTGTTCATTTGTGAGTCATTTAATGTTATTTTTAGCAATGATTACAACCCAATATACATTAGTTGCTTAAATCATCAATATAAAAATTGAGAAATAGACGTGGAGGTCTGTCGTATAAATGGTTGCGGTTCATTTTTATGCCCTTCAATTTCGTACGACAAAGAATTATTTAATAGGGTGAAATAGCCACTTGTTCTGAAATAAGTTTTCCGCCAACATGTATTTAAGTTTTGCAAGTTTTTTTTTAAGGTTTTTTGGTGAATTTATGTTTCCCTTCTTCTCCCATATTCTCCCTTATCCATATAACCTGGCACTTGCACCCCCTGCCACGTACTCATTGGTTAATCGCGGGATATTGATGTAAATGAAAAATGATGATGTATTAATTTGACTATCATTTTATGCTATTTTCAACCTATTTTCAGGTTTTGGATAATAATCGAGAAAAAGACATTAAACCTTACTGTGGGCTCCTATTCATCCATTTTCGACTGAAACTTTAGTTTGTGCTAAAATTAAATGTTAGCTTTGAATGTTAACAGTTTGTCGAAGGATTTGAATTGCAGGTATGTTGTCTCCCAAACCTATTACTATGAAAAGATATTTTTATTTTATCGGCAGATGTTTGTTTCAAGTGTAATTGCTTTAATAGTGTATGTGTGTGAAATCGAATTATTTACTTTTTCCAACAAATTATGCACATTTTTTCTGAGTTACATTCGCGCCATGAGATTATATTCAAATTGAACGAATAAAGCATAAACGAATGTAATAACTTTTGAACAAAAATTATCCGCTATGCTTTTCACAAATATGTTTCAATTTATGGCCGACTAAGTAATTTACTTGCTTGTATTTAATCTAAAATATGTTGTATATGGCAAGCGCAGTAGATTGTCCATGACATAAGTCAAATAAAATATCTTTCATAAAAATAAAAGGAAGTTTATGTTCGGGAACCCAATCTACCCAGTTTTCCAGGACATCATTATGAAATTAAAAACTTATTATGGGGAACAACATTTGCAGTTAGTCAGTTCAAGGAGGTGATTTAATTGTTGATCTTACACCATTTTCATTGACTCTATACTCATTGAGTATATGGAATTCCACAAAGTATTGTCTCTTTAGTGACCATTATAATTATCTTTGGAATGATAATTGAGGTGGTTTCCCGTTGCCGTCCTCAATAGTGTTTTTAACGTGACACCATCACTTATTGGCCGCCCCACTGGGGTCAGACGCCATTGCAGCCGCCTCACTGAGGAACAGACGCTGCGTGGACTACCTTTCGTCTGGCTCCTAACCTTCGACCTATCTGGCATGGGTGACCCTACCAGGAGCAATTATTATTACTCCCGCCAGCACAGCTCTAGGGGTCATCGGAACGCGCAAGCCCTTCCACCACGTCAATGGTGTAGTCCAGGGGAGGGACGTAAGGAGAAGAATTGCGCTAGGCAAAGAGGCTTTCACAAGGAGGAGGGAGTTGATGAGAGGGACGTTGAGTAAGGATATTAAGAAAAGACTCGTAAAAACCTTGATATGGAGCGTAGCTATGTACGGCGCTGAAACGTGGCCATTGAAGCAGGAGGATAGACGTACATTGGAGGCTTTTGAAATGTGGGTGTGGAGAAGGATAGAGAAGGTGAAATGGACGGAGAGGAAAACAAATGAGGAAGTACTTGGTATGGTGGGCGAAGAGAGGGGTTTGTTGGGAGAAATCCTATGGAGGGAGGAAAAGTGGATGAAGGGGGTATTGACCGGCAGTGGGATGTTGAAGAACGTAATAGAGGGGAGAATGTTAGGCAAACGAGGAAAGGGAAGGGACAGGGTAGGGATGTTGGACGGGATGAAGGGAGGAAAAAACCACTCAGAGATGAAGAGGGACCTGATATAGAGTAGGATGCTGGATATTGTGTTTTGTTAGGAGTCACAAAATGTTTTATTTAGTAGCTGTGTCCATCCAAAAACCTACCTTAACAGGTAGATTACCTAATAATAATAAATAATATAATTGTCTCTTTGGCAAGTTAGTAAGCTAAGCTCACGACATTTATTACTTAATTAAGAGAAGCATAAATTCAATTCTTAGAATAAAGGCAACCGCAAATATTTGTATTTCAATCTCCAACTTTTATGTTTACCATAAATTTACGATTTTTCAATGAAATTAGTTGAGGCAATGCCAAGAACTCCACGTTTATTAAAGCTATGCGGACATTACGCTTTTAAATTACGCTTCATTGCAGCAGATAAAAGATAAACAATCATGATTATTCGCCGCTCCCAGAGTTCCCACTGAAAATAATCGCTTACTGCTGAACACTGAATCGCACTAATTAAGCGTTATGTCTTGGGTAATCAATCACCTAGGTAATCTATCTAGATAAACTAGACTCCAATTCTAAAACATTAAATATTGTCCTAGGACTGCCTGTGTATATATGAGTACGAGTTAATTTACTCCACCGTGAATGTGGGCCAAGGCCTGTCTAATTTTGTAATAATCTCAATTTAAAATTGAAATATTCTTTTCATTTAAGAGCGTCTCGACCTAAAGAAGTTAATCATCAATAATTTCTCTCTGCTAATTATTGTCAATGCGCGATACCTCGCGTATATACTTCTGCGAAAGATTTCCTCTATGCAATAAATTAGGAGGTCTTATCTTGAGCCCAAGGGACGAACGTTTAAATTCCGATGATTTTGCATTCGTCGAGGAGAGTATGTGGGGCAGTAAAATGAAAGAAAGGTAGTGCGCGGAGATCTTATATTATTTCGAGTGCGTCAGGGGTCCTCGCTCTCCTTTGTCTACACTTCTCTCGTCCCAGATGCCCACTCATCATTAGCGAAGCACCTTTGTGCTCCGCAAAATGTTTTCTTTATTTTTGAATTTCATACGCGGAAGTGAATCCCGCCAAGAATGATAAGGTGCAGCAGCTCGTGTTCATCGTCATTTTTCGTGAAGAACACTCACGTTTCCTCTCCCTACGCCATTCAGAATTTCTAAACTTGGTAGCCCTAGAGGGCAGAGGAAGTGTAGTTTTGTGTTGACGGTTGCGTAAAATTAAACAGCCGTCGTGAGTCAACGTCTGAGTATTAGCGAGTATTTTCATTTGCTTTCGGAATTCGTGGGTGTGCATTAAATACTTAGTGATAATATATGTTCAGGTTACAAGAGACATCGTTAGCCGTAGGTTTTTTTTATATCCATCACGTAGCAAATAACTACAATCGTGTCCAAAAGAAGCGTGCAAACGTCATGAGCGCTACCTTTGTTAAAATTAAACTTGTTTTACTCACTTCCATTTGGACTATTGAGGATATTCTATAATTGTATCAAAATGCAAGTTTTCGTGTATTCTTCTTCTGGCGAAAAAGAAACGAAGAGACGTATGCGTGGGCTATTAACATTAATACATCCACGCAAATCCCCGCAAAAGCGCGTAGCGGATGGTTTTAGGACACCACCCGTAAAACTGAATAAAACCCCATGCAAAAAATAGAAAAACATGCCAATTCACACCCAGAGCGGCGTATATATAGTATTCATGCAAAGCCCATTTTAACTTACACTTAAGCATGATAAATTAATTATCCCCTCTGCATGCGCTTACCTCCGAATGAAACACCGTCATGAGAGACTTTGAGTCATTCGAGTTACTTTGGAGATAAACGGGCATACGGAACTTTGAATACTTTGTAGTGCTCTCTTTTCTCAGTACTTTCATGTCATGAGCACAAATGTACTTCATCGCGGACCATCTCTGCTCAATGTGAGATATGAACCAGCTGGAAAGTCCATGGGTCTGATACGATCGAACATCTTTATCGGCCGCATTAAACGGTTAATAGTTGAACTCAACAGTTTTACGAAATATTCTATACTACCAAGTTAAGTACCGCTTCCTTTAAGGCTCAGTTCTATTCAACATTTTAATTAATTAATGTACTCGTATACGATAAACACCGTCGATGTGTGCGACGTAATCGCTCAAAGTGAATATATGTGTAAGTACGACCATTATTTCTTCACTAAAATCACGCAACTAATCATCTTGTGTAGCACGAGGATGCTATTAAAAGAACTCGGAAAAATATATTCTTGTTTTATAAGTCTTGAAAAAAATGTGCTTAATTTTTTATCGTCCCGTTGATCTTACTCATTCGTATAAGTAATATAAATCGTACTAGAAGAAAGATATCGTAATATATTTAATAGATTCAGAGGAGGCGAGATGTATGGAAGTTCGTTATTGTAATTGTTCTAAGTGCAAACTTGTTTTTCTTGGAAATATAACCTAATCCAAATGCCCATTATTTTTATTGATATTCTGCCTTATTTGGGGCGTGCCGCCTAAAGAAATACCAATGATGAAAATCTGATATACAATACCGAGAAAGATATAAGATATACATCATATTCTGGCTCTAGACTTCAGTTAGGCGCTCATTCAATGAAAAATACCATAATGGTAAAATGATACATAAATTTGAGCTATAGAATCTAGTTTTGTTTCTTGGTCACCTGGATTCTGACTTATAGCTTTAAGTATCGCTTGACGCGTGCACTGTTATCTAAGCGTGTTTTACCATGGCAACTGCCATTCAGCAAAATATTTTAATATAAAAAGTTTCTTCTAAGTCTTCGGAAGATGAGATTATAACGATTGAAATTTTTCGCCGACAACGTCTGAGTGCAAGAGTTAGAACTTAATTATTAAGCATGGGTTATTTAATATGCAAATGAATTGAATGCCATCAATAAGAATGAACTGGTATCACATCCATATTTTGCTTTATATAAATCGACATGCCTTCGTGTACATTCGCTCATGGTCGACCAGCCGGATGATATAAGTTCAACCGTTAAGTTCAATCGTTGAGCGCCGTGACATGTACAGGGTTGCACCCAAAAGTGGTAGGACTGATTTTCTCTGGCGCGAACGGAGCGGCGGAGGGGGTCTGCCTGGCAGGGTAAGGTGGAGGGGGCTCTTAGCAACAGACCAACACCAACCTCAGTCACCTGCGGGCTGTCGTTGAGTGAGGAAACCGTTTTTAGTGAAGCAAGTTTTTTGTCCGGGTCGAAAAACAAACTGAATCTGAATTTAGAGCAACGTTATTCCGTGAAGGTTTGTGCGAAACTCGGGAAGACGGCAACTGAGACCCTCGATATGATCAAGCAGGCTTATGGGGACACTGCCTTAAGCCGTTCCACAGTATTTGAGTGGCACAAGTTGTTTAAGAGGATAGGGAGCTCGTTGAAGACGACCATCGCTCCGGACGGCTGTCGACGGCAAGAACCGACACGAATGTGGACAGAGTGAGGACACTGCTGAACACAGACCGACGCTTAACCAGTGAAGAAATTGCAGACCAGTTGGGTCTGTCTGCATCCAACGTCCAACGCATTATTTCACAGGATTTGGCCATGCGCAAGGTGTGCGCCAAGATGGTGCCAAAAATTCTGCCATGGCGCTCTCGTCGTCAGACAGCTCCTGGCCAAATACGGCGTTGCCACGTTGCCGCACCCGCCCTATTCTCCCGATCTGGCACCACCGGACTTCTTCTTCTTCTTCCCCCTGATGAAAAGACAGCTCAAGGGACGACGTTTTGACTCGATAAAGGCCGTTCAAGAGGCTTCGACGAGGGTCATCAACGGCATCCCCAAAGAAAATTTCCAGCGGGCGTACGGGGAACGGAAGCAACGCTATACTAAGTGTGTAGCAGCTCAAGGAGCATACTTTGAAGATTATTAAGTCGATGTAGGTATATGGTCAATAAAATTCTTGTAAAAAAATCAGTCCTACCACTTCTGGGTGCGACCCTGTATGCATCCCATTAGAACGGATTCCCTCCATCCGGCATAACGAGCTTTTCTTGGAGCATCTTCCAGAATACTCTGACTTAACCATGCTCATTCTCTAATTGAACAATAGAGTGTCGAGGGCTCTTCCCACACCACCCGCTCCCCCTTCTCTCCCATCCTCCACGCTGCATTCCTCTCAACCTAGGCATCATCAGGGCAAACCCACTTCCCTCCCCTCCAGCGCTGGGGTCGAGTGTCTTCGCCACTCGTCGTAAAGTGGCAGGACGGTTGTCTGAGGGGTATTCGCGGCGGCCTCTGGCGGGCGGGGATGCAGCAACGCTTCAGTCTCGACCCAGACACACGCTACGTTAGAAGACCCGGTGAGCGCGCTTTCAAAAAGGAAGGTATGGGTCTGGTAAGCCCATTCGCCGGTGCGACTTCCCCGACGGTGAATACGTGGCTCGCCTCGCGGAAGTGGTAAGGTCGCCCGCAGCCTTCACCGCACGCGCGCTTTTGTATCGGAGTTACTGATGCTTTGCGCATCGGTGGTGGGAGGAAACTTTTTTGTAATTCTTTTCAAAGCCCCACTCACGAGAAGACGTTTTTCTGCGGACCCGACGACGGCTGTTCGCTTCCCAACGGTGGAGGGGGATATTTGTCGGTCTTCGTGTCGGGGGAGGGAAAAGAACTTCAACGCGTGAGTCGCGGATAATGAGTAATCACAGGGATGCCGCGCGACCGAGTTCCGGGGAAGCGACGGTAGCTTTTCCTGGCCGCGACGGGAATCTGCTCTGCACAAAAGTGTATTGATCCGGGGATACTACATTTTTGGAAGAGTTGTTATTAGATTTCCCGTGGATATGAAGAAAGCATTTAAGTTAATAGCCGGATTAGATATTATTACGGAAGTTTTAATGCAAGGACAAGATACAATGAATGAAACTAAGTATTCGCACAACGTTAACTCACAAATGCCCCCGTCTACAGTTCTTGGGGGTTTATGATGTAATTCTTTCGACTCAAACGGAGAAATTCCTTCAGATCCATGGTCCACGGGATCGTTGACGCCAACATTAGCCACGACCCGCATCTTGGAACACTTCGAATTGAAGTAGGCGATTGGAGCGGCGGCTTGGAGCCGCCGTCACAATCGCCTTCGTCACCTGGGGAACGCCGCCGCTAGGAATGCATTAGGCACTAGCTCACACCCTCATGGTCCGCCCTCTCCCGCAATACGAGTGCGATAATTACATATCTGCCGTTATTGGTGCCTATCACTAGATCCCCTCCTTCCCACTGTGACAGATCCTTCTGGGTGGTGCCCTCACAGAGGCGGAGGAAGGGGCTGCAGATACCACTGGGCTATCTTCCGATAGCACCTGATACCTTTTGGAGACGGGTATGTAGTTCGATTGTGAGACACCTCGATCATCAGGTGTTATTATTCAGCACCGTTTTCGAAAGGGTAGATCCAGCAAGGCACAGCTTGGGCCTTTTGTTCATGATGTTCTTACTTCGGGAGAGAGCAATGTTCCAGTGGCCCCGGTTTTGGAGTAAGCTCAGATGCAGCAGAAGTACTTCAGGTCTTCCCCAGGGAAGTGTTATTGGACATCAGTTATTCCTATTTTCCGTTAACCACATTGACTCCGTAGTCACTAGTAAGGCACGTTTATTTACCGACTACTCAGTGCTTTACCGTGATCCTAACGACACAGCAGCTTTAGCAGATGGCCTTACGCTATACAACGCTGGTGCGACACATGGCATCAAGAATTTAGCTTAAAAAAATGCGCAGTGATGAATTTTTGGAAAAAGAGCAATACACTCCCAAACACGTGCTGCATCGGGAACGCCGAAATGGAATGTGTAGACTCGATTAAGTAATTACGCGTCACTCACGACCTCTCCCGGGCGAAACACGTACGGGGAATATGTGAATAAGCTAACAAAAAATTAGGATTTATGAGAAGAGTACTTGGTAAATGCGATGGAAAGGTCAAAGAGAAATGTTATCTTTCGTTTATTAAGCCTCATTTAGAATATACTGCAAGTATATGGTATCCTAACTTAGATTATTGCCGAATCGGATTGTGTGCAGGGTAGAGGAGCTAGATTTGTAAAGCGTAATGATAAAATTAATAGCGTATCCCAAATATTAGAGTAGCTAGCCTCGGATTCACTCACGGTGCGAAGGTTAAAGGTAGGAGAGACCATGGCAGTAAAATTAGAGAGATGTGTATAAATGTTATGTTTAAGATGTCATTTTTTCCACGAACGATAAAGGATGAGAATGGTACGGTCGTATTCGGGTCAAAATCGGTTTGGGGTGTATTCACCCCCATCCACACACCCAAAAGGTGACTTGCAGGGTACTATTATAACTAAATAACTAACCCCGTTTTCACGAGCATAGTCTGACACTGTCCGACGTTCAGTGTCATAGCCGCGGGTTGGACAACTTTTGGAACAGTACGCGGTGGGCGACTCACTGAGAGGAAGCGAGCACTGGCTTCCGAGTAAAACGTGCGAGCAACGCCCCCGGAGTTTTTCTAATCTCGAATTCTGACCCCGAGGCGATGGCTCTAGAATTTCGGCCGCGGCGGCGGCAGGCAGGCTGTCCGCCGCCACCCTCACCCCGGGTATCTCACGGCCCCTCTCTCTTCATCTCGATTTGGGGCCTTAAAGAAGCGACCTCTATGTGCACACATCCTCAATCGTCCCGCCGCTGGGGTGTCCGGTGGGAGGGGATCGGTCGAGTGAAGGCATGCGGGAATTGAATCAGGCAAACGTTCGATGCGTATTTATGGCGACGTGTTTTCTAATAGGCATCATCACCGGAAATGGACATTTAAAATATGCTCATTTGATATTTTTCGTTTTTAATATCTTAAGTCGCATGCGGCCACAGTTTTCGGAATTAATTTAACCATTGGAATTGAAATTAAGCGTCGACCTTAATGTAAACATAAAATTGCGAGGTCGAATCATAGCTACCTGTAAAAATTGACCATATTGTTCCCTATGGAGGCGAGTGTCTATCGATTTGTCGCCGCAATTAAAACGAGTTATTCCTGTATTCGTTTGCCCTTAATTTATGACAAGTAGGCAAGTTTAGACTAGTCATAAATTACCATGACTATAGCGGGACCTAAGATATAGTGAGGCTAAAGATTAATGAGAAGGAAGAATTCATTTAATTTGAGAGTCAAGTTCAGGGAGGACGAAACTTGCGAAACTTGAACTTGGACGAAATTGCAATCTTGATGCAAAAAAAATTTCAATGGATAAAATTATACCAAAATTTACCATCATATTACGGTGAAAAATTTTGATTTTTATCCACTGGCAAGCAAGGGTTCTTGTTAAGCGCTTAGCCTTACGCAAGGTGTCGTGCGGAACGAGCTGCGATAAAAGACGATGTTAAATAGTCGCCCGTCGACGAAGAAGACGATATTTCGAGGATAGGGCGCACGTTCGCGTCAGTCGGCAGGTCTTCCGAGGCCCTTCCGGCGGATGAATTAATGAATGAATCGGGCGGCTTCAAACCACACTCCCCCGTTCCAAACCTTCGTCCACCCAGCCAACCCTCCGTTCACCCTCCCGACGGGAGGAAGATGCACGAATCCTTCGCCGCACCGCGCCCCCCCCTCAACCCCCCCCGCACCGCCCCCCTGGGGTACCTCCCCGGTGCAGGGCCGTCCAAGCCGATATCTCTCCGGAAGCGTCTTCCTCTCTGCATTCACGGCCCCGCCCTCTTATCCCTATGCTAGTCCCCCCCTTCCTAAACCCCTCATTCAATGCCTGAGCAGTCTTCCCATGCCCCCACCCTTCCCGCAGCCCCCAATAAATGACACCTCCCTTTCTCTAACCCCCCGACCTCTCCCTCCCCCATGGCCATGGACGCGGCATACCCTTCACTTGGTGGACCTTTTAATGGCTTAGAACGGACTCCCACCCACGCCCATTGAAGCCCTTTCCGGTGCTCCCCCACGAACGCCGGTCTGCCCCTCTCACGATCCCCAGTCTCCTTAGCTTCTCTTAATTTCACTTTCCTTCCATTGGTCCTCGGAGGTGGGGGTGGTGTGCAGACGGGAGGATCTTCACGATCACCCCTTCCGTTTCCCTCTCCACGTCGTGTCTATAAATCCCTCCCGTCGCTCTCCTCCTGTTTATTTTTCCCACCCAAAAGGGGATTATTCATGGGAGATTTTATTTCCCTCCATCCCTCCGCCCTTAATATATAGTATGAGGGTCATGGGGGGTAGCGGTGTGTGCGTGGGGGGTGGGGAGTGTTTCCGAATGAAAACGAGAGGGATTCAGTATGTGTGTGTGTGTGTGTGTGTGTGAGTGTGTGTGCGCGCGCGTGTGTATTATGAGAGCTCGCTCCTTGGAAATTTTCAATATTTCCTTCATTCGGTTAGGGCGTATGTGTGTCGAAAGATAATGTGGATCGAAGATGTTGGGACTTGGGAGGAGCGCTTGATGAATCGTATTCCGGCTGAGCACATACGGTTCACCATTATCTATTCATTCTCACGTCGTTAGTTGATTTCAATTTGTTGTTGGCATTGTTCTTGTTGTTGACTCTCCAAATAAATGGATCTTTCTCTTTCACCTGTGAGAGAGAGGAGTTTTATGAACCGAGTTCACGTAGCTGAGATTAGAATTGTGGTGCCCTGGATTACCAAGATTACAGAGTCGCATTCAGGCAGTTTCCGTTCATTAAATTCAATTTAAAACTTCTTAGAGTTTTAGGAGAAGGTTTCAGAAGCTGTTGACTTGTTCTGCACATAATTATTATATCGTAGTCTGCTGTTAAAATTAGGTTTTTGTTTGGGCTACTATCGCTACATGTCTATGGGATACCTAACACGGCACTGAACATGACACTTACAAAAAATGTGCCAACTATCTGATTCTATGAGAGCTTCAGCGTTGCTCTCCATTTCTTACTACATAAGTCACGCATTACAGTCTGCGTTGCGATTCGAAGTTTCGGTAAATTTGAACAGATACGGTCGGACAAATCTTGATTCCTCCTTGAATGCACGCCGTGTCCTCCTACTTGAGAGTATATATTATCTCAGAGAATTACATGCATTTCCTGCCGAGGTTTTCAATTGATGTTCCCACTACACTTCTACTTCCATACTAGTGTACCTTTTGGATAGTCCAAGGAATTGTTGACCTCATGAGGAAATTTATATATCCTTTGTACAGGCGGAGAAAATGGTAATTTTCAGAGGCGGTTGAGAAGGGTGGTAAAACATTGGGAGGTTTCGACTAAGCTGTGTTTTACTTGAAGTTAGTAAACGCTTGATTCATTATCTCACACGAGTCATTAGACACGTCAACAATAATTCAAACAGCTATTTTCAACCAGCCGCCTGCTTTAGCGAAAGAATTTGGTATTTCCACAATATATGACTGGCTGCCCGAATGTAATTGCTTTGGGGAAAAGTCCATATTTCTTTATAGCCCAAGCGTACATCGGCCAAACTACTGTGAACGTACACTTTAATACATAAATCAGAAAATATGAACCTGCTAATTAACCCTCTCATTTTATTCAAATTTTAAATACGATTTCATTTTGGTTGCACTGATATTTTCAATTGATTTATATAACTATAAGGAAGGATTCACGTTCTCCAGCGAGGGCACAATCATTGGGGGTGGAGTGGACCCGGGGTAAGTCATCGGCTTCCTGAGCCAAAAGGCATTGGTTCAATTATCCTTAAATTTAAATCTTCCGTAACGTCCTCGTCTGCCTATCCAAACGTCGCTCGCTCGACTCCCGCCCGGGTGGGTTTTTCTTTCACCTAGGGCTTGGGTGTTCATAATTGTGCCCATTACTATGCATATATAGTATTCTATCATTTCAATAGTCAGATGGAAGGGATAAAAAGTGCTGTTTTCGAATTAATGCTAAATATTTTTTAAGAATAAATAAATAAAGTAACTTGTTTGAAGGATATCACCAGGAGGAGGATGCATTGAGAAATTTTTTCCAGTTAGTAATTATATTTTTGCCATAATCAACAATTATTAAAAAAACATCAATAAAACAAAGGATAATCGATTATTTAAAAAAACCAATTTCATCATTCTAATGTGTTAATAATCCCCACTTAATCCGCAATGCGGGGGGCTCTAGTAAGTGTACATACACCCCCTCGTGGAGCCTAGGATAAAGTTTCATCCATACCTCCGGAGACAATTTGCCGGATGTCGCCAAAACGGTATTCATCTGCCGTGAGATTGATTCGGTAGGCTTAGGGGGCTCACTTAGCACGAAGTCCGACAGCTCGTGAAATCGCCCGCTTCACAGCGGAAGTGTGGGTGACAACTCCCTTAGTGGTGGGTGACACCTATGGCTTCCTGGGGGTTTCCAGAATGGAGCGAAACATAGGCTGTGATTGTGTCCATGGGGTTAATATGGAACTACTTCTCTCGGGTTCCAGTTAAATGTAAATGATAGACAAAATAATATTATTATATTATTAGTCAGGTCAACGGACGTCCAAACGTCGGAATAAGAGCCCCGGAATAATATAATGAACTTCACTCGCGGCCTGAAGCTACATTAAAGGGATGCCAAACTCGGATATATCATCGAAATCCTTTTTTGACGCCTAAAGTAATGTCTTGCAGCTTAAGTCTCCCCTCTTTGAGTTCCTGTCCTAAAAAAGGGCGGGCCATTAAATCAGGTAAACATTGATTGAAAAGAAAAGTTTGTAGCGGATCTGCGAGTCTGTCTCTCTCTCATATCAAAAGATTTTTAGCTAAGAACTATTGTCTTAAGTTTTTTTTCTCATGCCAATGTTTTATTTGCTTGATATTATTCATTTTTAATTATTGTAAAGTTAAAAATATTTTTCAAACCAAGATGCTAACAATTTATTACTTCAAAGGTAATATTTTTTGCTTTGAAACATTTTTTATTGTATTTTATAAGCGTTCACGGATTCATTTGTACTTCGCCCATGCCCTAGGGGGCATAGTCCCCTTCTCCCTATCCTCCCCTTGGATCCGTCATTCTTGCCGAGCGCCTTTGCAAACGCCTTGCACCCTGTCTCGACCGGCGTCCTTAAATTACTCTTCTGTGTCTTGCATCTGACTCGAAGCGTTCCAAAAGCGACGGCAGTAAATGTCAAATGGTAATTCTCATGTAAATGTTGCGCTCTTTAATCAAAGGCGTGGGATCGCTGGCCCTGATTGGTCGACCGCAGCGAGACTGCATTCGAATGCCAAGTAGGAATCACTACAGCCCTTCGCATGAGACCCATTTTTTAATTGTATTTATCTTGCTTTGAAGTGAGGCTAGATTCGGACCATCATGTCCCTTTTAATGCATAAGTGTTGCTGAGGGAAGGAGAGTGCCTCGCTGCCTCTCAGCGCTGGGTCTGCCTCTTTGTGTCCCACCGCGCGAAACGTCATTCATAGTCAATGGGTATTCAATTCAATATTTCCAGCTTGGTATTTGACCTCGAGTGATGGTAATTCCAGGCTGTGTGAAGAATGTCCGTCGAGGAGGAAAGGCAGAGCGTTAATTATTTCCAAATAGTGGTCCCTGGATGTGAAAGGAATGTGGTAGCGTAAACCACAGCGCGGGAAGAAGAAGCGCTCTCTATGAAAGACTTGAGTGGATAAATGGAATATTTCGTCTCTGGAAGTACGTGTTGAAAGTTTCTCCGTATTGCGGAAATTCAGCATGGGGTCCCTTAGGGTCCAACGTTCAACCCCGATTAACCTCTATAGAGATTAAAGCTTAACCCATAATGCGATGTTCTTAATCCAAAATTTTCCAAAAATGAATTTTCATGAACCTTTTAATGTTCATCAGCTCCAACCGCACATCCACCCCCCCCCCCCTCCCCGGCGGTTCAGACGGCGGCTGCAGGGAATGGGATGGAAGGAGGCACGCGCCCGCTCAATCCTGCCGACGGCGGTGTCGGGTCGCCTGGCTCCGCGTGTGGCGGGCTGGGGAGGAGGCGACGGGGGCGGCGTGGAGGGACAATTTTCCCCCAGCACTCACGCAAGTGTGATTACACCCGGCGAATGGGTATGAGGCCGTAAAGCTGGAGGAAATAATCCCTTCAGAGACGATCACGGGGCTTGAGTTAAGTTTCCTCAAGTAGAGGCGTAGGTGGAAGTAGGGGAAGATAGTGACGATGATTCGAGTACGTAACACCCCCCCTCCTGCCCCGCCGCCCAATCGCCCTCACCCTCGGTCTTGCAGCAATTTAAAGTGAACCCCTTCCACCGCTCGAGGAGTTTTTCCTTTAACTGACAACCGATGTGAGAATTAGAAATGCCAAACGAGCGTTGAATGGATGATTCAGACCTCTCTCCCCCTCCTCTTACCCACCACGCCCCCAACCTCCTCGTACCCGCAGTCTCTCCGACGATCGAGGCATCCGGGTGCCATAGGCGTTGGGTTCCGAGCGAGTGTGTTGACTGCCCGCAACGTGTTGACGCCTTCCTTTGATCAAATCATTCCGTGGGGAATGGCAAGGAATTACGCAAAAAAGTTGAAGCAATGAGGGGATGGCGTAGTGTTCGCTTTCGCTGTGTGTTACTCCACGTTATTAGGTGGTACGAAATATGATCCAAACAGATCATATTTGGATACGAGACGAGCACAAAGACGATCATTTCATTTTCGCCTATTAAACCTTTTCAAATAAGAGTTTCGAGATGGTACACTGCATCATATAATTCGAAATGGGAAATCCGCTGGAGTAAATGCATTAGTTCAATATTAGCACTGAAGGAAATAATATTCCCTCCATATTCTCTTCTTAATTGCCATTTTCTTCAAATCGCAATAATTTTTTTAAAAATTTTTCCTTGAAGTGATTTCCACGAAAATTCCAGATCAACAGAAACTTAGCGCGTCAATTTACTGATTAATTCTAAAAGAGACGACGTTAGGAATTAACTACCCTGAGCGAAAGTCGAAAGAAATGAGTTTGTAAGCTCATTAAAGTTGATAAATTTTTTTTAACTGCCACAAGGTTTTGTACATTTATTCTGGATTCTGGAGTATGATAACATTGATATACACATGTTGAATGATTATTTAAAAAATCATTTAATTGTGTCTGCTTCCATGTGTAAGCTATACTGCTTTGGTACCCCTTAAATCATTGGTGCCAGGTTCTGAGAGAAGATATCGGTGAGCTCCTCTCGACGGAGTAAGTGAGAGGATGCCATGAATAATCATAATTTCATACAATTTTGTCAATAATTGCAATCAGTAACCACTGGTATACATTGTGGATCATTGAGAATTATAAGCAAGGGGTTTAGATAAATTTAAAATGAGTTTTTCTTAATAAACCTTGATCATTGTAGTCATTCATGCTGGATGTTGAATAACAAATTGGCCTGAGTTTGACCAAATTGACCTACTGGGAAGCTTAAAAATACTACTCTGTCCAATAAATACGCGAACTGAGGCCATAAAAACTCTTTTACAATATGTAGTCTACATCGAACTTGTTCCCTTCAAAGTACTCTCCATCCGTTACTGTGCACTTATTCCATCTTCTTTTCCACTGTTTGAAGCACCCTTGGAAGTCCTCGGCAGTTAGGCTTTTTAGTTTTCTCGTCATTTCTTTAATTGTGTCCACATCTTCCCAGTGATGTCCCCTCATCACATTTTTGCATTTTGGGAATAGGAAAAAGTCGCGGGGGGCGAATAAGAAGGATGATCTAGGATGATGATTTAATTTTTTGCCAGAAACTGATGAACAATCAATGCTGAATGTGCAGGTGCATTGTCATGGTGAATGATCCATCCATCATGTTCGAATAAAATAGTATGCACTGCTGATTTTCCTAAATTCTGTTCATCAGCTATCACTCGGACAGTTATTCAACGATCAGTAAGGAAAATGGACCGCACACTGTCAATGTTGTCGTCAACATAGGTGGGTGAAGGTCGTCCCGGCCTGGTATCATCCGTGGCGTCTTGTCGGCCAGCTTTAAATGGATTTTTTCTTCCGAGCTTTATCACCGTTAACAGCTGTAAACATTTCAGTAACTTCTTGATAACTTTTACAGCACTTCACCAAAAAACTTAATGTTGATTCGTTGCTTCTTGATTTTGTCAATTTACATTTTCAACAAACAGTAAAAACAAAGAACAAACAGAAACTAACACAATGGCATGATGCGCACAGCTTGGTCATCCGCAAAGCACAGACGGCTCATTGGGTCTAAGGCAACTAGCACCGCTAGTGGGCAGGGCTATTGCACGCACCTTTCAGTTTGCCAAATGATCATGAATCACATTTTAGATTGTTGCACATTTGAGTCTTGTCGAGACAAGTGCCGTAAGTCCCACTCTATGAGACTAGTTGCATATCTTGTTATGTATGTCATTACTATCCATAATGCAATTTTTTATCTCGCTAACAGTTAGCATTACAGATCTGGGACCCATCTCCAGTAATGATTTTTGGCAATGTCAGGTATTGCATTATTTGGTTTTGTAACATTTAACTGAAATAACTACAAAATGATCATCGGCCATCACATAAATTAAGAAATCATGCACAGAGCTATAATACACCCCCACTTCAAATACTATGAAGTTTTAATCTGTAGAATTCTGATCCCTCATTGAATTCTATGTGGAAAGCATTTTAGGTTCTTGACTGTATCAGTTATAAATGATGTACTGTGGATCCCTTAAAGGCTTTATTACAGAGTATGCTGATGTGAATATTGGGCCTCTCTGATTTTCCTCTTTCCCCTAAAATTCTATCCCTTTGAACTATCCTTTGTTGAGAAAATGGGACCTGCTGTCACTCATTTCTTGAAACAACTATCACCTATACAGCTGGAAACTGAGAACAAAGGCCGAATTTCATATGGCTGTGCAAATATCACCAGTTAAGGATTTGTTTAAATTGCTCAAATGGAGCTGGATTTAACATGGGCAACCATGGAAGGCTCTCCTGTGTATTTGTGATTCAAAAATTGTGCCAATAATGAAAGACAAGTACATGTTCAGTCTGTGTGGTAAAACTCATGAATGGATCAGACACCATATAGATTGTACCTTTAAATTTTACCCAGCTGCACAGCCTGCTAAAAAGCCCAAAGGGCACTCTTCTGAAATGTCGCGTTTATCATAGAAATATATTTCTAAATTGTGGAGATTTACTTTCTAATTTATTATTTTTACGATAATACATAGTGACTTAATGTGTACATTTAGGAAAGCACATCCACACCAATAAAAGCAAGTCACATGAATATTTTTTTATTGGAACCTTAGATGTTACTACTGAAGAAAATCATCCTGTGTTTTAATGAGGAAATTATGTTCAATTCCATCATTCTAGATTTGTGCAGGATAGTGTATGGCACTATGTTAAATTTAAGTTGCATAATACACTAACCACAAATTTCTCGCCGTGGATTAATTAAGTTCCCATCCAATCTAATAGGTTTTTCATTGGAATTAAGGCAGGTAGAAATCATGCAAGGGTAAAGAATGAATAAATATATGGAATCTGTGGTATATGGACATTATTATCAGGTTGATTAGGGCTTAAGAGAATCATAGCGGTTCTAGTGCCAGGGTCCATTAAATCCTGCCTTAACCCAGTAGCCTACCACCAATAATAATACGAGGCATATTCTAATTTGAATAATTAGGATGGGCAAATGCCCGTGATCACTTCTCAGGACAGACGTAATACCAGCTCATCCAGATTATTGGATGAATACAGCTAGAAACACATCAAGCACTATTATTTTTATTAATAAAATTCAGTAATTTGGATTAACACAGAATCAGATGACTTCTGGCAGGGCCTACACCTAGAGTAGACCCTCTGGCCCAACCAGGCTATGTAATTTACTGTAGAGATTTAGTCCAGTCTGTTGCCAAGAACAAAAAGAAATTGCAGTTTTTGTTTGGGTCGACCGTGTGCAGTGAAATTTGCTGAGAATTCTTTTTGATTAGCAATTCATAGATTTAGGATTATAAAATTGATGCAATTCTTAAAATACAAATTCAAGGTTTATATCCTTATGAAAGTGGGTCGCGGTAGTCCAGGGGGTAGAGCGTTGGACTACTGACCGGAGGGTCCCGGGTTCGATTTTTGGGCAAGTCTCTGGGCACCTGCAGCTCCACCCAAGCCATATGATTTTTCGGGTACCAGATCTTCCGGGTACCAGAAACCATAACTGGCACAGGGAAAGGAACTGGCCCCCCTACCCTGATGTGTGAATTTCACACGCCGTTGAGCTTAGTACTGGGTGAACTATACCATCACCTACCAAACCGACCTTCGGGTTGATTATTGTGTTTATAGTTTCTATCCATATTAAAATAAAAATTGAAAATATTTTTGGATGAATACAGCTGCCCTCCTAAATCTTGAACGGACTTTTATGGTAAATACTGTACGAGTTTCAAAATTATAAGAATAATGCCTTTAATTTAGAAACCCCTCTTCATTATACAGTGCCAAAAGACCCATGATTAAATATATGTGTATATATATACATTTATGACCATAAACAGTAATCAACCCGGAGATTGGTTTGGTAGGTGATGATAGAGTCACCCAGTACTGAGCTCGATCGCGTGTGAAATTCACACATCAGGGTAGTGGGGCCAGTTCCTTTCCCTATGCCACATATGGTTTCTCAGGAAGATGTGGCACCCAAAAAATCGCAAAGCTTGGGTGGAGCTGCAGGTGCTCAGAAAGTCTTACCCGGGAATTCAACCGGGGCTCGCCATTTAGTAGTCCAATGCAACCCAAATAAAGATAAGCATGTATAAAATTAAATACTAGTCATTTTAGCAATATATGTATATGTAATTTAGAAATTTGCAATTTAGAATTATGCAATTTTGACTTTTTCTCCCACTTAACATGTCCAGCTAATTATTTGCCCTCCTTCATAAATTCTTAATTTGAACAACTTTTCAAGCAGGCATACACTTGATCCTACAGATATAATAGTAAATTTAATAGCTATCACACCTTTATACAGCTCTGGATTTTCCAAGTTTATGAAATCCCCACGAGGTTAATATAAAAATTGACTTTATTTCATTCACAAGGATTACACAAAATGCATGTCAGAGAAGGTTCATATGATTCCAAATGCTTAAAAAAGAGGTCTTGATCATTAGCTCCTTTCATATGGTTTTGTGTAACCAATTAATAAATTTTCAACGATTCCACAAAGTAATTTTAAGCAAATGGTAAATCATACTATTTATTACAGAAAAAGCTGACAGCTTTTACTAATCTATATCAAAACAAAACAATCTGTAATCAAGATAGACCATAAAACTTACAAAATATGAAGTCTAAGAGAAGATCAAATTCTTTATCAAAGTCAATTGTACATTAATTTTTTATGCGACCAGCACAAAGTAATCTGAAAAAATTTAAACACAAAAATGACAAGCACACGAGAATAAATAACCATACCTTTCATATTATTCAGAATTCAATCCAATATTGCATATCTCAAACATTAACTCTGAAATTGTTGCATTGAAATGCACAGTATCAGATGACTCCGTTAAAATTTACTGTTGCAGCATCTCCCCAGTTTCTTTGAAAGAAATCTCTAGTTCATTAAAACCTGCAAACGTGAAGGAGAATTGAAATACCCACTACTTTTTTTGCAGGTTAATTCTTTAGAAGGTCCAACTGCAGCTTGATTATACTTTCATTTAATAAAAGTTTTTGTCACTGTGTAAATACTTTTTATTATTTGTCTTATCATACCATGAAATATTGGAATATTCTCAAATTCAACACATTTCACAGCTAGAAAATCCTAATACATGTTGAATAATTGATTATTATAGAAATGAAAATAAGATGTGAAGAATTCAGAGGAAGGCCAACAGAAAACTACTAGATGTTGATAATAGATGATGCTGCAATGAGCTACGAGGGAATGAAAATATTGGCAGGTAAAAGGACATTTTAAAGAGTTGCTACAGACCAATCCTCGGATGGACAACTTGTGATGAATTGTTTGATCTCCAGAGGCTGATGAATCAACAATTATAGGTAGAGGTTTATTATAGACTCTTTGTATACAAGAATAATATTTCTTTGGGTGACCTTATGCTTCCATAAAAGGGTCATCTTGGGCCACTTATAGGTCCATTCAGCTTGTTTGAAAGTCAAATAATTCACTCACATGCTTTGTAAATTTTCATTACAATGCAAATAATCCATCTGAAATGTACACAAACAACTAGTATGATAAAAGTATTGTATTGACGACTGCATTTCCCATCAAACCCCTTATTTCACGGTCCTATGTAGTTGTTGGACCAAATTCCAAGGTTGATTTTCTACCTGTTACTGGCACATCCAGAGTCCTCCTAAACGTTAATTTCTCTAAACAAATCAGCTCTACCATGTTCCACAAGGGGATCGGGATTGTGCATTGTTTGATGTATAGCTTCCCACTGAGAGGGCCCAAGTTCAAATTCTGGAGACAAATATTTTACAATGGTATCCTGATTGCTACTCGAGGTGTTTTGTGGAGAGCACTTTGAGTGAGTACAACATCTGTCTGATGGGACGTTACACATCAGACCCCCTGGTGCCTTTTGACAAGAGTAGGCTAATGTCGATGCCAGGTTTCTATCCACCCTTCCTTTTCCCTTCATCCCTAATGGTGCAAATGATCTTAGCTGTCGGTCGCCTTCCATAAAACCTACTACCACCATGCTTTCAAAATCCATAGACTAGAATACAATAGTGAATGCTCATGCATTGGTAAGTATGTGAGGTTTCATATTTTACATGGAAAGTTGAGTGGAAGAATTGCTTTAAAAGTTGAAAATGAAAGGATTGAACTCTTAAAGGAATACATTTTCAATAATTATCGTTCAAACATCTTGTACAAGGGGGAAGGAAAACAGTTTATTTCCACATTTGCACTGCACTTGATTGATTTCTGCATGCCATTCAGATGGGTGAGCTTTCACAAATTGCTGATGGACTAGTTCAACACTTGACATTTTCCGTAGGATTTCCTTTGACTTGTCTCCAATGCACCATACAATACTCATGTGAAAACTAGGATTCTGTAATATAGGTACCAGTAATTTATGAGTGATATGCAATAAAAATAACAATTCATACCTACATTAGATTTGGTGAAATATCATTTCATCATAAAAAAACATTGGAAAAGAAATTATTGAACTTCAAAATTGAGCAAGGCCACACCAATTGCACTGAAACTGCTGTAATTTATCTAGTTTTATGTATTCACTGCTTCTTTAAAATGAAGATTAATAATCAAGTAAAGGCTGCGAAAGAGAATCTTGAATATGGGATTACAATGAATGAAAAATGCCATTCTTGGCCATGGTATTTGAAATACTTTTGTAGCCAGAAATTTAAACTACTGATCCAACTCCTGCAAAAACAAATAGTAATTACACTACCTCCCAATTCAAAGTGAACAAGGAGTAATCATTTTTTTAAACTATAGTTTGTACATGAGAATGAGCAATCTATATGGAATGTAACTAAGTATTAACTATAGTACAGTCTATTAACAAAGAACATGGCCAATCTAATGAAATGTAAAATACAGTGGAAAATCTCAAAACGAACAACACTCTGCATCTCCTGACTGGGGAGATATAAATCCAAATAGCTACAAACAGGAAAGGTCATAAATCAACGGATCATTCTAACCATATATTTTCCTGAATTATATGTTCCAGTAGCAAGGAGTATTGCTATGAACGACTGAGGAAATCCAATTCATTTGATGTCACATTTTGTTATTTATAAATAATAATTATATTATTACTCTCACATAGAGTGGTTTGAATTCAAAACGAGAGGTAACCACTAAACTGAATTGTACTTACGCTGTAAAATGGTGGGAGCTTGAAATCTGCTAAGCATTTATCCATCTCTTGTGTAATCTTTGATAATTTATCACATCCTATGTCAATAGAAAATCCAATAAAAGTTCTAGTTTTTTCTTCGTTTGTGAAAACTTTTAAAGCACCAAAACCAATACTGAAACTGCAAGTAATCACGTTATGTTTCCAAGCAAATTAACATTGGCACATTACAGTTGGTCAATTCACTGGCTATACTCACCTGGGGAAGCCATTAAACGATTTTTGGACGGATTCAATAAATGAATCTATCCAATGATGCCTTAAAACCACTGTCCTTGTCACACTAACGTGCAAATCATCGGTTTTCTCCAGTTGAATGTCTGATTCCATCAAAGCGACAAGTACATCCGCTAGAGAGTTGACTACAAGAGAGGGAACATCTGCAACAAAAGATGCCATTTCTTTAACTGCACCATTACAATATAAAACGAATGTAAAATTATGTTGCTCAAATAATTACAGGGGACAAATACATAGGTACTCCAGTTCCCTCTTTCGTGAGGAAAAGAACGAATTCTTCCACCGTGGAGTTTCGGCTCATCTACATGTGCTGGAGACGTAGAGGAAAAAAGTGAACTGATATCCGATGGCAAGGGAAGCCTGTAAACATGCATGCTGGTCTTAGTTTTTTAAATAAAAACAGTGACTTCCCGCCGATGCCAAATTAGTAGCATTTTAACACGATTAAGAAAATTGTTACGTCACCTGCCATTACGTTCATCTTTTTTGAGACTCTTTTGGGTCCCATCGTCGTGATCATTCTTCAGCTCTCTTTTGGTCGAAACTCTCGGACCTGGAACTTCGTCCTCACTGCTGTCACCATCATATTCTTGCAGCAAACTGAGGGCTCCTTTAGAGACAGCCGCCATTTATCAATTCAATAATTGACGGTGCGTATGCGTTGCTGTTAGTATTCGCGGTACTCAGTATGGTTGTGGTGATTTACGAATATGTCGTTAAGTTGATGCTTGTAATTGGTGGAGTCATTTCACATTTAGAAAGTACGTGAATTGGGATTTCATGTCAGCTATCGAATAATAATAGCTTTTTTGGTAGGTTCTATTGCGAATGTACGACGAAGTAAAGAATTAAGCACGCTTACGTGATCCTGCAATTATACGTTAATTACATGCTGTGAATTACTCACTTTTAGCAGATGAAATATCCGTCTCAGAACAAACTATCGTCAATCCATCTATTGCTGTAGAGGGAAAAAAGTCATTTGTGTCCATGTTGGTCATTTGTGTTTGCCCTTCAAATACCTGAGTAAGAAATCCATTCAGTCTCGAGGGGTTATCAATCCATCTACTTCTTTTACTCTTTGTAGCTTTAAAATTGGGGTTTCTTCGTCTTATATGTACTACGTAACCAAAAGGAAGTGAGCTCACTGACGGTGACCGACTGCGTAGGCATATAATGCTGTGTCGTTGGCTAAAACTACTTAACTTGCCCATCGGTTTATTCTCTTCGGTCATTTGTGTATCTACTTAAAGAAGCTTTGTGGTAGCCAATTGGCACATATTGTGCCAATACTTCCCATAGTGTTCGACGTTTCCCTTTTTAGCCGTCTATTTAATCTACAGAATTCACATGTGGATTGGTGGCAATTTTTCAACTAAGGCTTATAGTTCAAATAATGACTCTCAAAAATATTGATACCACTTCAGTTAATTTCCTGGCTTATTTCTGCGTCTTTTCCAGTCCGTATTTTTATTACAATTGCCTTATTTTACCAACATCGTATCCCCCCACCCCCGAGGCAGTTATATTTTAGCCAAGGGCCTTGAGAGTACATTTGTCAAGTTATTTTTCAGTTAATGTTTCTCTCTGTAAACACATCAAGCATTTATAATTCATGATACGGAAGCACATTTCCATTGAAATGTGACCTTCAAGGCATCGAATGGGATAAATTAAAGTATAATTTCAGTTCAAAAGTGTTTTTTAAATCTCATTTGAGATTTATCTATGCCATGGTCTATATTGCCATGTGACAGGTTAGGAGGCAATGAAGAAGGCGAGGACTTTATCAAATGAATACCAAGTCCTGTAAAGGGGATTTTTTAAGGACGGTGTAAAAAATTACAGAATGAAACCAACAGAAGCAAGCACTCACTGCAAGCCCTTCCTCATGCGTTCCTGGTGATGCCAAAGGTTTTTATTTCATTTCAAATTAATTCATTATTGATAAATAATACTTTTTTCTAATTATTTTTTAACATTTAGCCTAATTTAATGGGTATACTATGATAACATGTGGAAATTCAGATGATGAGTCACTCCTTTTTAATATATTTACACCTCTTGCTCCAGCTACATCACTGCGTGTTACAAATGTGGAGAAGGTTTTAAAAGTGTGTAACGCATAATATTTGATTGGCTGCTTATGATAGGTAGCAAATGGATTTTAATCCCTCTTTCATTTGTCAGAGTAGTATGAACCGTTTCTTTGATAATTGAGTTACATCTTGCCAGTTCTAAAGGAGAAATTTAAATAGTTTCACACACACCTCTTACCAAGTAACAGAGAAAATTATTTATGTAGTATGGTCCCAAATTATATTTGTAAATTTGGAATTTTCAATAAATTAACTAAGATAAATATCATTAGAACCAGATTGAGGCATTCGTTCTGCTTCACATGAGAGACTGTCAAGAGAATTAGGCTCCAGAACCCAGATATTTTTTAATTAAAACACCGAAGTTCATGACTTAGTCAAACGCCCAGTATTGCATGATGTATGTAAGTTTGTTAATGGAATGGCAAATGTATGTCCTTATGTAGCTATGAACATATTTTTGAGAATACATGACTGGTGCCATAACGCCATCTGCTACTCACCTTTGTGGTGGCTTGCAAGGATATTCTGTAGATGTAGATAAGGTCGGAGTTAGATATTTTCAACATCAACTGCAAAAAATAATAATGTTGCATCAATTTTCTACTTACAGTCCATTTAACTTACCTTGATATTATGTACTTTGTTTTGATTGATTGTAATTTCATTTGTAATGTTTGTTTGATGGTTTTTAAAGAAGATCATTGTATTTGGATATTTCTTTTGCTTCAATATTATATGTATACATATTTTTACACTTCCTAATGGGTTATTATTTTAATGTCTTTCCATTAAGCTCTCTTCTTCCTTGAATGGAGCCTGCATAATTTCATTTCTTAAAATTCTGCACTTCATATTAGTCGATGTTCTTTCTCCCAACACAATGGTGCTTTTAAGTAAAGGTCTTCTTTAGATTTCTCTCTTTGTAGTGCAGTGTCAAAATTCAGCATCTCTCTTTAGTGTTATATTTTTATTGTATTCCAGATGATTTTAATATTAAACTCTGGAAGTTACTTCTTGAACCATTGTGTTTTAAGGGATGTATGCATATCTTCTCAATTCTCTGTTTTAACTATCACAGTATCTGCAAAATGGACTATAAGATACTGGTGCGAGCAAAGAATGCATTTGGAAGCAACAGAGGATGCCACCATCATGGTGGTGGTCAAGTTTATTCTAATTAACAAGTGAACTTCACAACATGCATAAGCCAATGAAACATGAATGAGCATTCACCACGTCCTTCCTCTCCAAGGGGAATGGAAGAAAAGATAAAAAAAACGCTACATATACTCACAAGGTACCTCCCAAGTACAAGATGAGGAGGTGATAAAAAATTAAATATGGCATGGAATTAATATGGTATGAAACACAAAAGCTTGACAGAAAGTAAAATACCATGATGAAAAACACGAGTCTTAACCGCAAATTAATTTTCATAGCTCACCTCCCATTTAACTTTGGCTTTCCTTGATCTTACAGGATTACTTTCTCTTGTCCCTTGTTTTCTACTTGACCGAACTGATTCATTATTTACTGGTGCAACACCTCTTGCATTCCTTTGCCACTGGGCCATCACCACTCAGTGTCATTGAACTAGAATCAAGTTCTCTTGCCAGCATTTCAAATTGGCCTGATATGGTAGGGGTTTTTTAATGAGCATGATGCTCTAAGACATATATAAATCTTCCAAAACTTCATTCAATTTGCATCACAAGACATATAATCTAGCAAGGGAATCCATCTTAAAAAAACCATGGCGATTGGTATGAAGTTCCTTCAAAATCAATGGCCTTAAATTTTCTGTTGTAATAACCCAAGTTGTCCACACTTAACAATTCCACAGTCAATTTTATCTTGACAAAAGTGGTTTTCAAGAATCACTAATTTCAAATGGCTATTCAACCATGCAAAAGTCTAAAACCTTGGTCAACATGAAGTCCCTCCTAAATTCCTTTGCTGTTATCATTGCTCCAACCAGCACAGCTCTTAGAGGTCATAAGAATGCACAAACCCTTGCAGTTATAGGCAAATATTCCCTTTCATCAAGTTCTATACATGAGAAATCCTTTTATATCCTTCTCTTGCATGTATTAAGTGATATTTGAAAGATCATCAGTAATTTTAATTTGGAAAAATTGATATATTTGATTTGAAAATCGTAGCCTTGTTGTATTATTACTTATCACTGAAGTCTATGGGCTACTATTTCAAGAATGCCCCTTTTTCATCTACAATGTAAGGCATTTAGTGGTTTTTCTTCAATATGAATTTTCTCCAAAAATATGTTGTGTAAACTGTTAAACAGCAAATGCAATTGGCAGTGCATCACAATCAATCTGTGAGGGATTAATTTCTGCTTTTCTTAGTAATCTAGGTTCAAAGTCAATTGGCTTTTCCTGTTCATTCTCAAATTTAAGAATTAATTCTGCCCCAAGACCATCATGCAGAAAGCATCACAATATGAGGCCTGGTTGCCTTTGTGGACTAACGTATGTATGGCTTTCACCTATCTTTAAATGGGTTGCCCTTCAAGGAGCAGTTACCACTGTTCCCACCAGCACAGCTCTAGAAATCATCAGAATATCAAAACCCTCACAGCATGCCAAGGTTGGGGTCAGTGGGATGGAGTCAGTCACCCTATTTGCATGATAAATTTGGGTGTTGTGTTGCGATAATACCTACATTTCATTTGGCTAAAATGAAGTTCTATTTTTAATGAATTGATATCTTCAATTCATGTTTGTTCCATAGTATAAATATTGAATAGTTTCGCTATCAATATCCCTTACGTCGGCGCTGTGTACGTTATGGGGCATTTCTTCCTTAATGATTTACTGGGCACTAAATTTGTAATATATTCGGGGCTTATGGGAAGTGATTGCGCAAAATATAAAATTTCTATCCTTCTTTTTCCTCTAAAAGTATGAGAATGGGGATGAACTCGTTTTCGTTTGTGCGGATCCCTCAAACATCGAGGGATCCGAATTTGAATCCTGGTTAATGCAAATGATTTTTACACCCTAAAATGTGTGCATTGTAATTCATATTAAGCGGATGACTCCATAAAAGTTACTGCCGAAGTATCTCTCGCAGTTTCTTGAATTTGTCAATAGTGAAACACCCCAAAGTTTAAAGTTGGCTTTAACCTCGTGATCTGTGGTACACGACTAAGAATGCCTGTGACATTTTATGTTTGGTATTTCATCACAACTTTTGTTCCTTTCAAGAGCCAAAATCTCCGAGAGTAAGAGGACACCTCAAGAGCATAACTGACTACAGCACTCAGACATCGAGGGATCCTATTTTGAACCCAAGTCAAGGCGAATGATTTTGCATTCTGAAATTGCTGCAACATCGAATTCAGTTCAATCGAGATGGGAATAGAGATTCCTAATACGAGGGCGATTCGAAAAGTAAGATCTCCTATATTTTTTCATGAAAAATCAAATTTATTCTCAACTTCGTGTACATCGTATGAAAGGATGAGCATTTAGCTATTTTTTCTACATAGTCACCTTGGCGATCAATCACTTTTTGCATCCTTTTAAGCAGATTTTTAATCCCGGCGTCGTACCTTTCTCGCCGCGTCACGTAGCCAACTGACGACTGCTTCTTGCACTTCCTCGTCTCGCTTGAATTTCTGTCCTCCGAGGTGTTTTTTGAGAGCGGGAAACAAGTGATAGCCGCCAGGGGCAACGTCTGGGCTGTAATGAGGGTGGTCGATGATATCCCAGCTGAATTCATTGAGTGGGATGGTCGAATGATGTGACACATGTGGACGTGCATTGTCATGATGCAAACACACTCCTTTGGTGAGACACCTTGTTGTAACCGAGGACCTCAGACACAATATTCTGCACGGAGAAGTAGCCACTCTCTTCATTAAGGCCTTCCTTTATCTCATGAAGGGTAATTCTCCGGTTATTGCGCAACATCTCATCAATTGGAGCCACCGTTGATACCGGCATACTCGGCCGCCCCGACCGCTGCTCATCGTAGACGTTTTACCGGCCATCAAAAAACTCCCTGCACTACTTCCGCACGTTTTTGATGTCCATACACTTCTCACCGTACGCTCGCACTAAATGGCGATGAATTTATATCGGAGAAGCAGTTGTCAGTTAGCTTCGCGACGCGGCGGGAGAAAGGTACGACGCCGATATTCACAAGCTACTTACAAGAATGCAAAAAATGATTGATCGTCAAGGCGACTATGTAGAAAAATAGCTGAATGCTCAGCCTTTCCAAGGATATACGCAAAGTTGAGAATACATTTGATTTTTCGTGAAAACAAAATAGGAGACTTTACTTTTCGAATCGCCCTCTTGTATAAGAAATGGTTGATTTCATATTCCAGTGTGAAGGCTCTCATGATCTGAAGATTGTGAAAATTGCATACTTCAGGATTTCACTGCATGTGTTGCTTTCTGTTGAAATCGGTTTTTACTGTGGTAACTGTTGTCAGCTGAAAGCAACTGTGTGCCGCTTTGGCAATCAGCATGTAATCATTAACATGGATGTTAAATTTCTGGTGAGTATTATGTGGGTGCATATCACAATTTAATTGAAAGTTGGGGATGTTGCCTAGCAAACATTGTGTGAATTGTGGATGGTCCTTCTCTTTCGCTCAAAGGTTTACCTTATTTTTTAGGTTAAAATCTGTTTTTAAAAAACATATGGCATTCCAAGAGAGTACTCCCATTCAAATTGATATGCACGACCTTTGAGGATCTGGAATTTTTGAGATTAGACCATTGTACAAACTAACCATATCTTCTTTTATTTTCTGTATTCAGGATTAAAATTTTTTAATATAATTACATATCATGAATGCATCCAAAGGCATTAATTTTGTCTAGCGTCTGACAAAATTTCATTGTTTGGAGTACATTTTCATTCGCATCCACCTTACACTGTGTATTGGTAATAGGAGCATTCCTAAGGGGTGTATATGAAATCAGCTTATCAGAGTTCCTAAGGGAGATAAAGCGTCAATTTATTTCCGCAAAGCCTTAATACAAAGTTGGTGGGGCAAATTTTCTATCAACCTGAATTTATCTCTTGTTTGACCCTTGAATTTTTTGTAGAATATTTCCTTGATTGTGAATAATTTAAGCTTTAAGTGAGCTTGCTTCTACACCTGTACTATTAACTGGTTGCCTTTTAGTAAAGGATTTAACATATCTTTCTGATAAAATGGCTATTGCAAAGGCCTCCGATCTGTTTGGAGTATGATTACAAAATCAGTCAAGCGAAAATGCCAATTGTTTTTACAATGGGCGAATTGTTTATCGTCAACACAAGTATTCAACTTATCAGCGGTCAATAAAATATATACATTCTTTCTTAATTCCCTTCCGTAATTTAGTAAGAAAGTGGATTCCGATCGAAGAGTCCCCTCATCAAACGTCGGTGGTGTCCAGGGCATGCTCAGAATGTGTAGTATTTCGCGTTCCAGCTCATATTTACTAGCTACTTACATAGCCCAGGAAATACAGCCACCTGCATACTCCAAATGCGGGTTTTCTTCTCGCAGAGCTTACAAACGATGTGACTTTTACTTGTGATTAGTTAAAAAAAGGTTCATGTGGTATTCGTACCTGCCGCTCGACTATATTCAAACGGGACAAAACATTGATAACATCATGACAAAACTTTATAATTATTCTTCCCCCCCCCCCAAAAGAATGCTCCCTCGAACCTCCCTTGAGAAATACGGTATAAGAATTTTTCTCCGCACGCCAAGTGGCTCGAACACGCGAGGAGCTATAAATAAGAAAATCAGAGATGCCTAGCGTTAAGAATTATGTTTTTTGCTTTCGATGAATCTGCCATTAACATCTCAAGGAAGCAGGAGATTTGTTTTGGCGCAGTTGGGATGACGTAAATCACAAATGAAGACGTCAACGAGAAGGAAAGAAGGCATGTAAGCTATTTCACGAATAAGACCAATAGTAAATGACCTATCGATACGTTTCATTCATTCCAGATTTAGCCGAGAACTTTGTTATAAAGTTGAGGTCGTGTAATTCATTAAAAAAGTATGCAAGTATTCGCAATTGGAGGAACATATACGTAGGTATTCACTACCAGCAGATGACAGTGCTCTCCGCTTAGAACACTCCTCTAGAAAAATCGCCGTCTATAATAGTGAGGTCCCCGAACCCAGAACCGCGTCTCTGAGACCTGGGTGTTATATATCAATGGTCCGAAAGGAGCGTGGGAAACGATCTAGCATCTAAAAAAGCACTCGGGTTCCTCATTTCGATTGGTCGGGTGATTATAAGCCCCACCCTCCCGCCTACCTCTACCTTGGAGACTTCTCGTTTCCCCTCCCCGAGTCCTGCTTTGACGGATCCCAAAAGGACCTTAACGATGAACTAGGAACTGAAACGATTTGTCATGGGTCACTGCCCCCTTCCTTACCTCCTCCACTACAAAACTAATGCTCATCTGAGATGAAGCGGTCGCATTTATTTCGAGGGCGTGTAAAATGACGGCTTCTTCATATGTATGTATGCAGCTGATCTTCGTCGCCCGCGGGGATGGCTCTGAAAACTCGTCCCATATTTCCACTCTAGGGATGCTGTCGCAGGTGCAAAAATGATTTCTGGCAACAATTATCGATTAGTGGTTCATCAAGAAACCAAGCAAAATGTACGAGCTGCTTTTAGAATTGTCCAACTTCTTAAAAAAGTCGTTGATAATCTGCTACTAATGCTTTTAGTACTGGGTTACTATACGTTTTACCAATTTCAAAGGCCAACCATTCTGCCGATGTGGCATCCCTTTTCTCTTGGCTAATTAAGTGACTTGAAAACTTTGATCTTTTCAGTTGTATGTCGTATTTAATTACATAGAGCGATAATCTAAAACTGTTCTGTTTTCCACCTCTGTCAGAAAGTGCCCTTAGGGCTCTATTGAGCCAAGAAAGTTTTTCCAAAAAACTAGGAACATGGTCCATTTGTACTTGTAGACTATTTTAAATAACAAATCTCATGGTTGTACCTATCATAAAACCTAGCACTATTTTGCCAGTAATGTTGGTGATTATGATAATCGTTAATCTTGCTATTGATTTACGTTATAGAAATATGACGTGGCGTCGGTCAATCCTAACTTTATTTTTTTATCATAGAAATTAATAAAGACCTTACTCATTTGGTTTGAGAGACTAAACAATTGCTCGTTCGATAATGATTTCACTGGAGCGAGTGATGATTCGATTGATTTTTCAGGCGCCATGGTTTCAAGAGTCAAGGTTACGAAACGGTGCAGGCGTGAGAGGGGCGCTGAACGAGCGGTCATCATCGGGGATCCATTCTTCCTTGCGGGGAGAGGGGACCGAGCAGGGGAATGGCCGACTGAGGAAGGGGGGAGGACGGTGTGGTCCAAGGGCCCTTTAAATTCTCCGGAAGAATTCTCTTTTGCCATTCTCACGAACCGCCCCGAGAGCTTGTGGCGCGAGGAACCAGGTTCTCATTCTGCAACTAAAGGTAATTATAATTATTTTTATGGAGTGCTCCAAAAAGGAACCACAGATGACGACCAGTCCTATTTATCAAAATTGAGGGGCGCAAAATGTTTCCTTTGTTGTGCTCGCGGATCTATCGAGAGAAATGTGGACTTTTAAATATAACAGTTCGGGTGTCAAAATCTCCTGCTTCGTTCGAACGGTCTATTGTTGCGATTGGGATGGGGAAACGGAAGCATAGGAAATCTTTCGAGGTCAGAAGTAAACTCGAGTGGACCGTACCCTCCTAAAATTTTTACTCCAGATTGCTACCTAATTTCTCTGATGCTTCCCAATTAATAGCCCCACGTGTGACAAAAACGTGACCTTAATGAAGTGAATAACATCATCTCTTCATTAAAAAAATAGGAGAATTTTGATGTACTTTCCCGCAATATTAATTCTGGTGCAGTTATTTTCAATGCACAGAGGTCATGGGAAGGTGCAAACATATTCACGAGATGTGGGGTAAATACGTACTCCTCTGTGGAGGAAAAAGTGCCTAGCGGGAGGTTAAAGAAGGAAGGAGCGAAAAAGTTCCCTCCTTCTCTTCCTTGAGGAAGGTGGCTTGGATCACCGGAAAAATCCGAAAACTAGTGAGTTTCTTTTCTTTTTTGTGTTTTTGTCTTTGCCCGCTAGTGTTAACTTCATATACAATATATCATCATATTTATTTGTGTGTGTATATATATATATATATATATATATATATATATATATATATATATAACGATTGTCCGGAAAAACTCATACGAGCGGCACAATAATGGGCTGACACAACATAACACAAATATAAAAGAATAGACACATATAAAAGAACACTTACACGGTAAATTGTTCGAGCTTTCGGCCCTCTCAGGGGCCTTCTTCAAGAGAGACTGAAAATATATTTTCAGTCTCTCTTGAAGAAGGCCCCTGAGAGGGCCGAAAGCTCGAACAATTTACTGTGTAAGTGTTCTTTTATATGTGTCTATTCTTTTCTATTTGTGTTATGTTGTGTCAGCCCATTATATATATATATATATATATATATATATATATATATATATATATATATATATATATATATATATATATATATATATATATATATATGTGGGTCGCGGTAGTCCAGTGGGTAGAGCGTTGGATTGCTGACTGGAGGGTCCCGGGTTCGATTCCCGGGCAAGGCACTCTGGGCACCTGCAGCTCCACCCAAGCTGAAGTGATCTTCCTGGGAAACCATAACCGGCACAGGGAAAGCAACTGGCCCCCCTACCCTGATGTGTGAATTTTCACTCGCCGTATAGGGCTTAGTACTGGGTCTCTACTATCACCTACTAAACCGACCTTCGGGTTGATTACTGTGTTTATGGTTATATATATATATATATATATATATATATATATATATATATATATATATATTGTATATATACTATATATATATATATTGTATATATACATATATATATGTATATACAATATATATACATATATATAATACATATACAAAAACAAAACAATATATATATATATATACACACACACACAAATATATACACACGCACGCACACACACAAGGTGTGATCAATAAAAGACAGGACTGATTTCATAACTTGTTTATTTCGACGGATGCAGCCTAATCGAACTTGTCGCCCTCAATGTATATGCATTGGCTGACGACACACCTTTGCCAATGTTTCTTTAGCTCTCGAACCCTGCCTGGTAAGCCGCATCAGGGATCCTCTTCAGGTCTGCCGTACAATTAGTTTTAATGTCCGCAATAGAGTCAAATCGGCGCCCTTTCTTTGTTGATTTTAACTTTGGAAAAGAAGTCTGATGGAGCCACTTCTGCAGAGTAGGGTGGCTGCGGGATCACGGAAGTTCCGGTTCTGGCAAAAACTCTGTCACGATCAGCGCCGTGTGTGCCCGCGCGTTATCGTGGTGGAAACGCCATGCATTGTTTCTCCACATGTCCGGCCTCTTTCGGCTCACTGCGATCCTCGGCCTCTTCATAGCCTTTAAGTAGAATCTTTGTTGACGGTTTGACCTTGAGGGAGGTATTCGTAATGAATCGGCCCTTCCCAATCGAAGAAACACACAAGCATGACCGTCACATTGGACCGGGACATGCGAGCTTTCTCTGGTCGCGGATAATGAGGAGCCTTCCACTGATAAGACTGGACCTTTGTCTCAGCATCATAGCCGTAAACCCAGGTTTCGTCACCGGTTATGATGGTTTTAAGAAACTCTGGGTCAGCATTGGCTTGATCCAGGAGTTACTGACAAATGCCCACATGTTTTTGTCTCTGTTCATCAGTCAGCACCCGCGGGACGAACTTTGATGCGACCCGCGTCATGCTAGAAACGTCCGTCTAAATTGCCTGACAGGATCCAAAACTAATGTTCACTTCCTCGACTATCTCCCTAACAGTTAAACGGCGATTTGCCCGAAACAAATCGTTCACAAATTTGATATGGTTGGGGTTTGTCGAAGTTGAAGGCCACCCCGTTCGCGAATCTTCATCTGTCGAGGTTCTGCCTGATTTAAAACGACTGTACCACTCAAAACGCTGCCTTCGACTCATAGCTACATTAACAAAGGCTTACTGAATGATTACAAATGTCTCCGTAGCACTTTTGCCAACTTTAAAACAAAATTTCACGCACACACGCTGTGCCTCGAGCTCCTTCATTGCTGCCGTTGCTTGCGACGACGAAGAGATTAAGACACATACCGCTGCTGCTGCGTAACGACTGGACGTAAACAAACGCAAGACCTCTCGTTTTAGTTGCCAGATGTATAGCTAGATACATCTGACATCGCACTGAGTCTCGTTTTGATCCGTTGAACGGTTTGCGCAGAATAAAATCAGTCCGGTCTTTTTTTGATCGCACGTTGTATATATATATATATATATATATATATATATATATATATATATATATATATATATATATATTTTTTTTTTTAAGGTAATCTACCGGTTAAGGTAGGTTTTTGGATGGACACAACTACCAAACAAATATTTTATTACTCCTAACAAAACACAAAATCCATCATCCTACTCTAAATCAGGTCCCTCTTCATCTCTGAGTACTTTCTTCCTCCCTTCATCCCGTCCAACATCCCTATCCTGTTCCTTCCCTTTCCTCTTTTGCCCAACATTCTACCCTCTATCACAGTCTTCAATATCCCACTGCCGGTCAACACCCCCTTCATCCACTTTTCCTGCCTCCATAGGATTGCTCCCAACAAACCCCTCTCTTCGCCCACCATACCAAGTACTTCCTCATTTGTTTTCATCTCTGTCCATTTCACCTTCTCCATTCTTCTCCACACCCACATTTCAAAAGCCTCCAATCTACGTCTATCCTCCTGCTTCAATGACCACGTTTCCGCACCGTACATAGCTACGCTCCATATCAAAGTTTTTACGAGTCTTTTCTTAACATCCTTACTCAACGTCCCCGTCATCAACTCCCTCCTCCTTGTGAAAGCCTCTTTGTCTAGCGCAATTCTTCTCCTTACGTCCCTACTACTTTGACCTTGTTGGTCCAAAACACTACCGAGATACGTAAACTGTTCTACCTGCTCTATTTTTTGCCCACCTATTTTAATGTTAAGCTTGGCCTTTTTCTTTCTAGAAAATCGCATAACCTTTGTTTTATTAATATTGATTCTCATCCCATACCTGTCGCACTGAATTTCCAATTCACTCAGCAATGCTTGCAGCCCCTTGGCTGACTGACAAACTAAAGCTTGGTCATCAGCAAACCTAACTGATTTTACGGATTCCCCGCCCACTTTCATTCCTACCTCGAGTTCTTCCCATGCCTCTTTGATCATTTCCTCTGCGTACAGGTTGAACAGCAATGGTGATAATGGGCAACCCTGGCTTACACTCCTTCCTAACACTGCCCATCCTGACTCCCCGTTTCCCACCCGCACCTGAGCAGTCTGAGACATGTACAGGTTGCGGATTAGCCTCCTTTCCCTCCAATCTATTCCTATTTTCTGCAGAATACTCATTAGTTTTTCCCAATTCACTCTATCAAACGCTTTTTCGAAATCTACGAAACAGGCAAATACCTCCTGGTTGTGTTCTATATTCCTCTCGATTAATAATCTCATTACTGCAATGGCATCACGCGTACCTCTCCCCTTCCTAAACCCAAACTGATCATCCCCTAAGTAATCATTTGCCCTACTCTCTATCCTTTTGTTTATGATCCTGAGAAAAACCTTAGCTGCGTGGGATATCAAACTAATTGTCCTATAGTCCTCACATGACGTGGCCTTTACCTTTTTCGGAATAGGAACTAAAACTGATCTCACAAAGTCTTCCGGCCAGATTCCTTCCTCATAAATACTACGGATCAGTCCATATAGCCTCTCCCTCCCACATTTTCCTAAGCATTTCAAAAGTTCCACGGGAATGTTATCCACCCCCACGGCCTTATTTAGTTTCATCTCCCTTAATTCCCTTTCCATCTCATTGTCTAGTATGCCTGGACCTAAGCTGTCTTCCTCTACGTCATTTTCTTTTTCAATGTCTAACTTTGTTGGTCTGAGTTCTTTACTATACAGTTCTTCTATATACTCCTTCCATCTCTCTTGGATCTTTCCTGCGTCAACTATTACCTTACCCGCCTTATCTCTCACTGTTAGCATAGCTCTTCCTCTCTTACTTCCCGATAACGATTTAACTTTGCTGTACAGCGCACCGATTTCACCCTTCCTCTGCAGACTTTCCATATCCTCGCACTGCGTCTTCCACCATGCTTCCTTTGCTTTATTTGTTGCCCGCCTCAATTTATTGTTTAATTCTTTGTACTTCATTTTGCCTAATTCTGTATTTATATTCTTCCATTTTCGCCGCTCATCCATTTTTGTAATCATCTCATCCGTGATCCATGGTTTCCTAGTCCTATTAGCCTTAACGGTTCCAATAGTGTCTTTTGCGGCTTTAGACAACCCTTTCTTGATCATTTCCCATTTTTCTTCGATAGTACTAAGCCCTTTACCATCCTCCATGATTTTCTCTACCGCCTGTTTGTATTCCTTCCTTTTCAACCCATTTAATGCTTCCTCATTCCATTTTCTAACTCGCCGCCCCTGCCTTATCTTTTTGAAACGTAAGCTACATTTCATAACCACTAAATTGTGGTCTGAGTCCGTATCCGCTCCCGGGAAGCTGTGGGAATTTATCACACTGTTCCTAAACCTGTGTCTAACCAGGATATAATCTAGCTGATATCTTCCTGAGTCACCTGGCATTTTCCATGTATACCTGCGTCTTTATATATATATATATATATATATATATATATATATATATATATATATATATATATATATATTATATAAATAAGGTGTGATAAAATTTTTTATGGTTTTTTATATACAGCAGGAGAGGTGGTGAAGGCGAAATCGAGCAGATCACAAGTGCATAAATATTTCCTTGACCGGGACTTGAACACCATCGGCATACTTCCGATGCTTAAACCCTTGTATGCATTCAAAAACCTTAATCCACCTAATATTTTATTTGGTCTTATTTACGGTATTGTACTTTTTGTTCGAAGCTTATTTATGCTAAATAATTCATTTACAGCCGCCAGCAATGTTGCCATCCTTTATTTAATTAGACCTTCGTGGTACACAGGAAGTATAATTTTAGTCGTAAATACAGTGGAAAAAGGATGTGGCGTGAATCTGCTAAATAATATATATATATATATATATATATATATATATATATATATATATATATATATATATATATATATATATATATATAAAACATCTTCGAAATGGAACGCTCTTCGGCGACGCACAAATATGTAAAAACACAGATTTAGATTTTTAGAATATAGAAACACAAAGAAAGGACACTCACAATTTGGTATTTGAATCAGAAGAAAATTGCTTGGCGTGATCAGTTCTTATATCTAATCGAACCAAAAACAGATCTCAGATCCATAAAGCACCACGCACCACATTTAAAGTCTTTTCTGATGTTTGCTTTACATCTTTACTCAAGTGTACTCGTCACTAATTCTCTTCCTCTAGCAAATACCTCTTTCGCTAACGCATTTATTCCCTTAATGTCCCCATTGACTGCTATGTCCATTTCTATCTAATATACTTGCCAAATACATGAAGTACTTCGCCTGTTCAAGTTTATTTACTTTCATTCTAATGGTTAATATACTTGTACTTTCCTACTTCTCTAATAAAAAGAGACTTTCAGGCGTGATATCAGGTGGAATATCACGATTAACTGAAAATTGGCAATTTTCCACAAAATAAAATTTAATGCGACCGGTTTCAATGTAACTGCTGATGATGATGATGTAGTTACATTGAGGGTAAAAAGAAACTTTACACTTTCACAGTAAAGATTTAATATTTCATTGGTGAAATATTAAATCTTTATTGTGGAAGGGTAAAGTTTCTTTTTACCTTCATAATGAAGGAATTCCACAAAGTTAAACCTTAAACTGGAATGTTAAGTTGCATTGAAACCGATCGCATCAAATTTTATTTTGTGGAAAATTGACAATTTTTAATCAATTCCGACTTCTCGAGAATCTCTTTACTTTTGTTTTCTTATGGTTAATCTTCATCCCATGCCTCCCACATTGTACCCGCAAAGCACTCAATACATAATAACTGCAATCCCTTGGCTGTATAACTCACTCTTTCTTGATCATCTGCAAACCTAACTGACTTAATCATCTCGTCACTCACCTTTATGCCCAGATCAAGTCCTTCCCAGGCCATCCTTAACATCTCCCCAGCGTATACACGTGTGTGTTGAAAAATACCGGCTCCTTAACCGGATCCCTAACTCAATCCCCTACCAATCATTGCCCATCCTGATTCTCGTGTTACCCTTAAAATGTGCCTTTGGGTCCATGCACAAGTGTCGAATAAGTCGGTAATCCTTCCGCTTTACTCCCATATTTCGCAATGCCTCCATCAATTTTGGCCTCTCTATTCCGTCCACGAAGAATTCGAAGACTTCCTGATTATATTCGATGATCCTTTATGCTAATATTCTCTCATCGCTGCGATTGCTCCACCTCGCTAAATTATAGATATTTTGGAGTAATTAATTTTGTCATTATTTTTTATTTTTTTTTGGAAAAAATGCAGATCATTTATTAAATATCTCTTATGCCTAATCTTTACTACCATTGGAGCGACCACCTATGGAAATATCAGCGGTTATACTCCCATTGATTACCTTCCTTCCTCTATGACTTTCTTATTGTTAATCAGTTGAAGTAATTGATACTATTGTTCCTTTGTAGCAGCCCTTGTTAGATCTATCCATATTGATGTTTTCATATTTTTTGTAATTGTTTGCTTCTCGTAATTTGTCCCTGGAATTCCTCTGTATTCATTCTCCTCTAGAACTTCATCTTAATTCTGATTTGTTCATAATAGCCCTCAGTAACCTTTCATGCTAATATATGTTCCATTTAAAGATATTATTTTTTCCTGTGATTTTCAAAGACCTCTCCTCACGTAACATTAGAAAGACTCCTTTAAGCTTTCGGTCTGTTTCGATACCGTTTTCTTCCGCTTCCTAGCGTAGGTATAATGAACATATTGGCCTTGAAATGAAATGACATTATTGACTTTGTAATTCCACACACTTTATTTAAAAAAAACGACTCAGGTTTCGACGTTGAACGTCATCATCAGAGCGTGAACGTGCGTTGAACGTCATAATCACCTGATGATGACGTTCAACGTCGAAACCTGAGTCGTCTTTTTTAAAATAAAGAGTGTGGAATAACAAAGTAAATAATTTCATGTCATTTCAATATGTTGTGCAAATTCCATAAAGTTACGCCGGAGACAACAAATTATATTGGCCTTGATAAGCTTTTAGTTACTCCTTGTCTCCAGTGAAATGTTTAAATATCAGATTATATACCCGCTTTCATTGGTATTCCTCGAATCTCGTTTTTCCAGAAATATGGTACGGATTTTCCTTTTATTTCATCTCGTTTCAATGTTTTATATCCTTCGCTCTCACATTGACCCGTTCTGTTGACTGTTATTTTTGCAACAGAGGGAAATGGTATGTCTTATTCAATCATTGGTTATTTTATTTCGTTCCAGGATCCAAATTGACTCGTCTTCGACGGTAATTGCGTCATCATGCCTCGGAGAGAACGCATGGAATTTATTTTCCTTTTGGCTCTACTCACATGCCCTTGCTATGGGCAGAAATTTAGCTTCGGCAGTTGTCCCACGGTCACTTCAGTCACCGGTTTAAATTTTGACGCGGTGAGTATTGTTCCGTGCCTAAGTCAGCATTCATCGCCTGTTAATGTTAGTTCACAAGCAGAGCCCAGCGTGGTTTATACTAGTATTGTCGACGAAAGTGTTCGCGTATATTCAGCATGTCATCATCATTACACGAAATAATTGAATTTAAAGGGATAGTTTCTAAGATAGGTAATTGCACTAGTATTTAAAATGATTCAGATCTTCTTTGTTTTTTAAAATTACCATTTTTTCGGGCGTGTCTCTTATAATATACTATGGATGTAAAACGTCTCAAACTTATTGAAGCGATCTATAAACTTATGGTAACACTCCTCCGCTGACATAATATTGTAAAATAAATATTATTGGTACAGTTTTAAGGTAGCACGTTGCTATTCTTGCCTTCACTATGGTGAGGCGAAACTACACAACCTCTTCTTTCCATCTATATCAGTCGCTTTAAAATTAATGGAATACCTCCGTCATCTTTAAATACTTGACACGTTTAAATTAACGTTACAAATCATCTCGTGTACTACCCAAGCATTCATCTTTCACAAATCTAGCACAAACATAATGAACGATAGTGGTAACATTGCGCGTGATTGTTTTTAACATCGTGGTTTATTTCAAGCCAGTGTGACTCCATTCACTTTCATTTTTGCCTTAATGTTTTCATAAATCCCTTATATGGAACTATTTACTGCTATTGAGGAGTTCGAATGGATTTAAAAAATTTTGTTTGTCCTGTAACTTATTAAATTTTGACTCTGTATCAAAAAATAGACGGACCCATTCGATAAGCAAATTTTCACACTCTTAAAAAACAAAAACGATGGTTTCAAAAACTTGTGTCATTATCAAGGCACATAATAACAACTTAGCAAGATATTTCTTGCATTGGCCATGATACTCATGTTAATGATACAATTTATCGAAATCATTTTCGATTGAATTAAAAAAAATACAGTGTGAAAACTTAGAGTTATTTGTTCTGTCTTCATGAATAGCAGACATTTTCAAAAAGTGATGCCAGAAGTGGCACGCGTATTTTATATTCGGAAATTAAATCAGTGGTACTGGTTTGAATGCTGGACGATTTTAAAAATGACTCAAATGTTAATGTATATATTAATATATTTTGCTCAGCCATATTTGTCTTGCTTATTATTCCTCCTGCTTGATTTTCTTCTCGGCAGATGGCGATCACATGGAGGGAGTATGCCCGGACTCCAACTATCCATATACACAATTGGCAATGCACACTTTACATCCTCACGACTGTTAATTCCATGGTCCTCTACAGCTTAAGGGTTACGGCGCAAAATAAATTGTGAGTAACATCCATCATTGCGCAAACATATGCTTGTAAGTGGGATAGTGTATTCATTAATAAATACTTATATTTATTTTTTTATTTGAATGGTACGTTTACTGACAAGAAATATCTAACTGTAACAGTATGTAGGTACTAATCTGAATTTCATCCATTGTATGCTGCCAGGTATATTGTGATAATATTCTGGCTTTCCATCCGCGACTCGGTAACTCATTGAAACGTGAATGTGTAGTGTTATTCTGAATTTACGTTTATGTCTGGAGTTTAATTGGGCCGCCTTGAGCAGTACAAGGCGATCTCGCCTAACATTACGTTTCAAACAAAAAAATAATAGGGTGGTTCGAATTATGCGGAGGAACACCGATTATTGGGAAATCATTATGAGATCAATGGTATTTTAAAATTAATGACAGGAAATCAACGCCAATCGAAGACCGAAAAATAATCGTGAAAAATGAGAAAAATTAAATAATATATCTATCCATACCCCCCTATCTTTTACTGATCACAATCCTCCACAATGCTATACGTAAAATGAAGTAATTACTTCCCGAAATAAAATCGAATAATGATTCACATATTTCATTATAACGTCTCTTCTTAGTTTCCTTATATTCGTTTGAAGAAACCAGGGCTGTGTATCTCAACCCTACAGGGCAATTAAAATGTTTTATGAAATAAATCTTTTGCGTAATGTACGCTTTCTTAATTGTTTGAGGCGAATTATACACATGTGGCGACTATCATAACGGTTTTTGTTGTTCGAAGAATAATTATTTGTTATGGTCAATGTACGAAAACATAAGTTGAAATATACGAGTAGCTTTGATAAACAGGCCCACCGGACATTTATAAAGCGACCCCCCCCCCCCCCCGAGTTGTTTTTAACTTTTTCATGCAGTGCCCATGCATCAGAATATTAATTTACGTCACGTTATATCGTTTGGGAAAGTATTATGATTTTTCCGTCTCTTGAGTACATTTTTGTTGATTTTGTTGAATTCAGGCCAAAACGCCCATAATTTGCAATTACCGTGAGGGTCTTATGATAGTAAAATATAACTGTTATCGCAGGAAGGAATAGCGTCATTGTTGTCCTTAGGAAATTTACACTCTGAGAGGGATTGATTAAATGGGATAATTATAACCCATTTAATCAATCCCTCTCAGAGTGTATGGGATAATTATATCCCATTTAATCAATCCCTCTCAGAGTGTAAATTTCCTAAGGATTGGAAAGCCCCATAGATGACGCCTATTACCTCGAGATACGACGCAATTTGAAGAGCTACTTGTTGTAACACCCTAGTTGGCATTAGTCTTGTCTTCTGTCTACGCGACTTTCGTTACAGAACTGGTCAAGCTGTGAACGTCATTGGTACTGTCACCCCTGGAGGAGGTAGCGGGGCGGTAACCGTTGCGGGATCTTACCTCACCTTTATGGTGTCAAGCTTTTGTAAGTATCCACCTCTTTATTTAATTAGCGTTAGTCCACCGCCTCTCCGTGGACTTCAGCCTTGACGAGGTAATAGGGCTTGAGTCTTCTGGACGAGTATCCTAAGGCTGTGCCTGAGGGAGCAATGATCATTCCTCCGGGTCAGTTAATTCGAACCATGGTTTTCCACGTGCCAGAAACAAATCGCGCTTTATTATTTCAAAACCGTGGGTGGATGGGTAAGAGCCAGATGAGTAGTAGTAGTTGGTTGTCCCTCCCCGCCGAGTATGTTCCTCAGTGAGGCATCTGAAAAGGCGTCTTGACCCCAGTGGCGCGGCCGTTTGAGTGATGTTGTCACGTTAAAATCACTCCTGAGAAAGGCAATTTGAAATCGGTTTGATAATTGCTCACCTAATACTAAACCCAACGGCGCGAAGAGAGTGGTTATGTATTGTCCAACTGCTTAGTGAAATAATAGTCCTGAGTGAAATTTGTTTGAAAGCAAAGATTATCAGAGACCAATAGCCAAACAACACGCACAGTAAAATTGAATGCTATTGTTCAAAAATTACTAACAGAAAAGAATTACGGTGAAAATTGGCCTGTTCCATTTAAGAAAAAGGAGGAATATTGTCACCCGGTTTGGGGTTGTGCCTTAGTCTATTACAAATATGCTAAGGAAGAAAATATAATAAACAAACTACGAGTTAGATCCCTCAAGAGTCATTGTAGACATAGGGGAGGTGACTGACAGCTGAGGTCATTTGCGCCATAAGGGTTGGATGAGAAAGGGTGGAGAGAGCCCCAATGCTAGCATTAGTCTACTCTTAACGAAAGGGGCCAAGAGGTCAGAAAGATGGCATTTTCTCTTACAGTACTCTCCACAAAGCACCTCAAGTAGGGGGGGTACCACTGAAAAAGATATTCCATCTCTAGGATTCGAACGCAGGCCCTCAGGGTGGAAAGCAAGTATGCTACGTACCGTACCATCTCTATTTGTTTATGTACCAGAACTTCCTGAGAGACCATATACAGGTAAGGGAAACATCACACAGGGAAAGGAACTGGCCCTCCTACCCTGATGTGTGAATTTCACATTGTGTGTGAGTGTGCAGCATATATATATTATATATATATATATATATATATATATATATATATATATATATATATATATATATATATATATATGGTGGCAGTAGTCCAGGGGTAGAGCATTGTACTACTGACCGGAGGGCCAGGGTTCGCTTCCCGACCAGGCCCCAATGGGCACCCTCGGCTCCACACAAGCTCTGTAATTTTTCGGGTACCAAATATTCCAAGAAAGCCATAGCCAGAAGTGAAGCACAGAAAAAGAAACTAACTGAAAAGAATGACGGTGAAAATTGACCTGTTCTATCAAAGAAAAAGAAGGAATGTTGTCCCCCGGGTCTGCTTTGTGCATTAGTCCACTTCGATTATATTACAAATACTACCTTGATCAAAAATTTCCCGGAATTTATTCAGAAAATTAAAAATACAAGTTTATTCATCTAAATCTATATTGTCCCCTTCAAAGTAATCCCCATCGACTGCAACACACTTATGCCAGCGCTTGATCCAATCCTCGAAACATTTTTTATATTCGGTTTTCGGTATGTCCATCAATGCTTCCTGCGATTTTTCCATTACTTCCTCTCGGCTGCTAAAACGCGTTCCCCGTAATGGTTTTTTAACTCGATTGAACAGAAAGAAGTCACAGGGAGCCAAATCAGGTGAATTCGGTGGCTGTTGGATGGTATTTGTTGCATTTTTCGTCAAAAAATTACGAATAATGATAGCACTGTGCGACGGTGCGTTATCATGGTGCAAAATCCACGAGTTTTCTGCCCACATTTCTGGTCTCTTTCGGCGAATTGCTTCACGCAAACGTCTCATAACGCCCAAATAATACTCTTTGTTTACTGTCTGGCCTTCTGGCAAAAATTCATGATGCACTACACCGTTGTAATCCATGAAAACCGTCAGCATTGCCTTCTTTTTTGACTGAAAACGACGTGGTTTTTTTGGTCTCGGCTCATTTGGTGAACGCCATTCACTTGCCTGATGTCTGGATTGCGTGTCGTACTCATAAACCCACGTCTCGTCTCCAGTAATGATCCTTTTGATGAATGTGGGCCTCGCAAATCATGTCTTTTGCGACGTCAACACGGTCTCTTTTTTGCATGAAATTGAGGTCTTTCGGCACCAACTTTGCTGCTACACGACGGAAACCCAAATCATTAACCACAATGTCTTGGGCGGATCCATAGGCAATGTTCAAGTCCTCCGCTATTTCTCTGATGGTTAATTTGCGGTTATTGACCAACATTTCTTTTACTTTATCAATTTTTTCACCGACTTTCGATGTCGATGGTCTGCCACTGCGTTCATCATCTTCGATTGACTCACGACCACTTCTGAACCGCTCGTGCCACTGGTAAACGACCGTTTTTTTAGAGAATCGTTGCCGAAACACTTTTCCAACATTTCCAACGTCCGTGCGCCACTAAATCCGTTTTTTACGCAAAATTTAATACAAGTTCGTTGTTGCAAATTTAAATCCATTTCTGAAATTGTAAAAAATCGCCAACACACACAGAGATAGATGTACTCTTGGCTACGTAACTTTTGCAAATGTCAAGTTATGACACTAAGATTTAAAGGGAATATCAACAACAGATGTACCAATTTAACAAAAAAAACAGAACTCAAATCGGAACGATGGGAGCGCCACACGGTGGTTATTCCGGGAACTTTTTGATCAAGGTAGTATCCTACAAATAATATATATAATGAACGAGCTACCAGTTAGAACCCTTAATAATAGTAGATTTATGGGAGGCGACCGACAGCTGAGGTCATTTGCGCCATAAGGTTTGGATGAGAAAAGAGGAAGGGTGGAGAGAGACCCGGTGCCAGTCGAATTTTAACGAAGGGGGGGGGATCGAGATGGTGCGGGGGCTAACGTACTGGCTTCCCACCCTGAGGGCGCGGGTTCAAATCCCGGCGGTGTTGAATATTTTTCAGAGGTATCTCGATCCCTACGTGAGGTGCTTTGTGGAGGGCACTTTGGGTGAGTACGCCGTCCGTCGGATGGGACGTTAAGCCGCGGACCCCTTGGCGCCTTTCGTAAAGAGTAGGCTAATGCCGACGCCGGGTTTCTCTCCACCCTTCATCCTTTCCTGTCCTTCCCCTATGGCGCAAATGACCTTAGCTGTCGGTCGCCTCCCCTCAAAACTACTACTACGAAGGGGGCCAAGGAGTCCAACGGACGGCATACTCCTTGAAAGTACTCACCACAAAGCACCTCAAGTTACCACTCAATAAGATATTCCATCTTCTAGGATTCGAACGCAGGCCCTCTGGGTGGAAAGCAAGTACGCTAGCCACCGAACCATCTCTATTTGTTGAAGTACCAGAACTTGCTGGGAGACCTTATACGGCACAGGGAAAGAAACTGGCCCTCCTACCCTGTTGTGGGAATTTCACACGCCGTTGGGCTTACTTCTGGGTGAACTCTACCATCACCTATCAAACCGAACTTATGGTTAATTACTGTGTTTATGGTTTATACATGCATATATATATATATATATATATATATATATATATATATATATATATATATATATATATATATATATATATAATGTTCCGATGACCCCTAGAGCTCTGCTGGCGGGAGTAATAATAATTGCTCCTGATAGGGTCACCCATGCCAGATAGGTCGAAGGTTAGGAGCCAGACGAAAGGTAGTCCACGCAGCGTCTGTTCCTCAGTGAGGCGGCTGCAATGGCTTCTGACCCCAGTGGGGCGTCCAGTAAGTGATGGTGTCACGTTAAAAACGCTATTGAGGAAGGCAACGGGAAACCACCTCAATTATTTCTTCCTCGAAGCAATAATGGCACAGATTTGATCCACCACATTACGTAAATTTTTATTTTGTTTATTCAGCACTATTCCGAAAACAGTGAAGTTTGGGTATTTTATACCGAATTATTTACATGAAATACATGTGAGCAAGGATAATCACGAGCACCCAAGCTTTTGCTCTGCGAGTATGCTTGCTGTGGGCAACTGAAACTCGGACAAGCTTGCCAGAGGGGGGAAATGGACGGAGTTCGGATGGATTTACGTCCGCTAAATCGGGATTGTTTTGATGGAAATCGGTCATATTAGATGAGTGTCGATATATTACTTATCTCACACTTTCTAAGAACAACTTCATGGTGCAACAACACGTTTAGACCCATTTGAGTCGTTACTGGGTGAATACATAAAAGTTCAGTCAAAATTCCGCCTTATTTTGCTGTATCTATATCCCAAGGGGTTTATGGAGGGAAGGAAAGGAAAGGAACTCTTACGTACTGCTGGGAGGGATGACGGGTGAGCGTGGTCTTGGATGGTGGAGCCGGTAACGTCTCCATTCGGGTATGGGGGGTGTCCAGGGAAACACTCATGCAGGTTTTTTTCCACATGGTCGTGCTATGAAGGGCATGACGATTATTCCCTCTTTCTTACGTTTTGTCCAATCTTCATTCTTCAAAATAAAAAAACAAGCATGTATTCAGTTTCCCAACGCAATAATTTTTTAAGTAAAACGCATCGGTAGTACGGTCCACTTATTTATCTGAATGTAGGCAGTGCACTGGGTAAGTTTCACTTTAAGCCAACTTGATGATGACGCAGATTTGTTGATACGTGCCTTATTAATTGCCGGAGTAAGTAAGAGGACAGGATCAAAGATGTTTTTTTTTTACTTTTTGCAATGCTGCTGTTAAGTTCTCAATGCAATAATTTCCCTCGACTTAGTGGAACACTTTCTTGAATGATTAATTAATTGAAATTAAAAATAAATAACTTGGCTTTTCCCCATTGACATTTTTTTTATTTACTACTTAGGTTTCGTGATGGTATAACATCATCGGGTAATGATGATGATGATGTTATGCCATAACGAAACCCAGGCAGTAAATAACAAAAATTTCAAGTTGATAGGTCAAGTTGTCTATTTTCAATTTCAATGTGAAGATTTTTCATCAAGTGACGCCAGAAACTGTTTCATTTATTAAGAAATGTTTATCCACTGTTGTAGTTTCGAGCAAGACAGCCAACTATTATATCATCGATGGAGTTGCTGCAACCTACCTGACACTATACGCCTGCGAGAACGTCCCGTTCGGGAAAATAGGCAAGTACTCTACTTTATCTATGTATCTATTTTGGTCCCAATTTGCATTACTTAACGTTCATTTGGTATCCTTGTCGCAGGGTCATAAATGACCAACGGAGGAGTTCTCGAAGGAGAGCATTCGCTTTGGGTTTCAATGTCAAGGGTGACCACGCACGTTCGCTCATCCCCTGAGGCAGAAAGTCGCCTCTAGATCTCTCAAATTCCAATTCAAAGCGAGCATCGATATCTCCTGCCATGGCCTCCGTAAAACCCTCGTTATTTAGAATTCCGCTGACGTCAATCCGCCACCGGGACTGAAAAAAACCACGCCCCCAAAGAAAATCTATCCAGAATAATCAACTCGAAGGTTGGTCTCGTTGGGCGAGAGTTCAGCCCCCGAAATAAGGTTATAGGCGTGTGGAATTCATGGATTACCAGGACTTGGGGAACCAGTTCCTATCTTTCCCTGTGGCACCATTCAGTTTTCTTCGCAATTTAATGACCATAAAATCGCACGGTTTTTTTAATTTTTAGATGGAACTGTCTAAGAGTTGGGATTTTTATCGCGAAAATAAAATTCTCGGTAACTTGCCATTCACATCAGTGAAGTCACAGTAACCTTGAAAATTAATTATATAAGTTGTTTTAGGGTATCGTTGTGGTTGTGCGCTCGTAATTCCTTTAACTTCTATAGTTCCGGTTTGAATTTGGCATAATAGTTTACGAGGTGTCAATAAAAGAGTAACGGGAATTTTGTAATTTCGCATACCGCATAGTGCTGTTTGGGTGAAGCTATACCGAAAAAACGCCTGTGTTTGTGGTGAAGCAACTCATGACTTTTGCAATACGACAATGCTTCTTCGACAAATTCTAAGAAACATTTGTGGTCAAGGCGAATGATTTTTACCCTCTGAAATTGTTACATCGAAATGCTTCTTCGCTTCACTTCAATGCTTTTTCGTGTATTTTATGCCAAAAACAGCACTGTAATGATGTCCCAGACTCCATATTCGCCAGACATGGCCCCGTGTGACTTTTTTCTGTTCCCAAAAATATAAAAAATCATCTCAAAGGTCTTTTTACAATCTTAGATGAGATTAAAAACGCATCGCTGAGAGAGCTAAGAGCTATTACAATGATCGTGTTCCATAAGTTTCTCGATGATTGAAAAAGCGTTGGCATAAGTGTGTAATATCTAATGGGGACTATTTCGAAGGGATGACATTTATATAGACGAATAAATTAAATTCTCTCCGTATAACTGTAATTCCAGTTGTTTATTGAGCACACCTCGTACATCATTGACGAAATCTAACCTTCGGGTAGCGGATAGTGTAACCTGCGGTTGCACTCGTACGTGTATAATATGACAGCTTACCAGAGACAGCTGAAATGAGGGTGTAATTTAGGTCAATGTGTGAATATCAGATATACACCATAGAGTCTAGTTCGTGGTGAGATCTACCTTCATCTATCAAAACTAACTTTTGGGTTGACTTCTTTAGATAAAACAAACAGTTAATATTTTCCTGTCTATATTTTTGCATAAACGGGTCTTCATTTGGATAGTAATATGCTGGCTACAGATTAGATCTGTTGACCATGGCGATTAGACGGAAATGTAAAATATACAATCAAAGTATTGTTTTAAATATTAAAACCTGCTACGAATTGAAAATTAACCCTGAAGCATTGACCATGGTTCCATTTCGGGTAAAACATCTTTGCTTGAGTTGCTCTTTAAATTGATCAATTCTCGCCAATTTGAGATTAGAATTGCCGCTCAGCTCTCGGTATGAGTAATCCTTTACCTTGGGAGGTGGGGTAATAACTGTTTCATCTTATTTGTTTTCGCCTTCTGCCCGTCAAATTGTATTCTGTGAGCTTACTTGCAATTTCTTTTCCGTTTCAGAGAGCGCCATAGTACTGACAACGAGCACGGCGACGTCTGCACTTATCCAGACGGCTTTAAATGCATTGTACAACATCGGGTATCCGCGGCATGGCTTACGCCGGGGATATCAAGGCTGCATAGACTAATGAGATCATCAAACTCGAACCTTAATGTATCGGTGATGGAGTTATTAAAAAGAGGTCTGATGGAAATGAAGAGGCATACATCCTTGCGTGCAAATATGTACGTGTTCGCAATCCAACCCAGTGAAAGAGCGGAAGGAGACGTAATCCAGCATAATGTAGTGCTGCCAAGGCTACGGCACGAAATAATTTAGGTCAAAATTATGATACGGTATATTTTCTAGGGGTCGGTACGGTACGAATGAAAGTATTACATCATTTTTTTTCCTTACTTATTTCGTGTATTTCTGTTTAACCACCCCACTTTCCTCTTTCAACCTAATTGAGAAAATCAAGATTTTTAGTAATCATTGTTATTATATGGGTATATGTTCCCATTATGAAGTTGGTTAGTGGGTTCTCAAATTTCATACTGGATATTTCTAATAATCTTTTTACAATGAAAACACTGTATTCAAAACAAAATTTATTAGTGTTTGGAATATATTTAATTTTTTAAAAATGAGCTCAAGAACGTTATTTAAAGGATTTCAACCCCTTCGGAGTGTAATATTTCGGACAAAAGTAATCAAGGCTCAGGTTGCATGGTTTGTGATTTTCATTAATAACTACTGTCTTGAAATAATTATCACCCTTGGCGATTGGTTCATGCCTAAAAATAGAAAGATATTACTCTCAGAAATCGTGGTACGGAGAGGTAAGTGGTCGGTACGAAATTACGGGAGGATATCGCTATCGGGCTAACCCAAAAAAGGTTTGGGTGTCATCTTAGGCGTGAAGAAATATTTTTTTTTCGAATTTGAATTACTATGGATGACACTACGAAGTGATTTTGACTTGAGCCGTTGGCGCGCTTGTTTAAACTGCCCACTTCAAAAATAAAATCGCTATAATTTACCATATATCTGTGAAAATAAAGTTTTGCACGGTGTTGTTATCAGTTTCTATCATCAGGTGGTGCCGAAGTATTAAAAAAAATCATACGCATCAAATGAAGAAATTTTAAATTCAGTTACATCTCGAACATTTTAAGTTAATTTACATCTAAGTTATAGCTACATCTCTTGTTAAAAAAGAAGGATTAAAAAAATGTGCCTCTTTAAGTTTGTGGTCCATTGCGTTTTCCTTTGTATCAGGGGTTTTCAACTCTTTTAAGTCACATATTAAATCCTCCACAAGGGCGCACCGAATGTTTGATGGCATAATAATCTTTGTTTTTCCATAAGAATATGTTGCCCGCATTACTGCCTGGCTTGACCAATTTTGGGTTTCCTTCATATCATACTTAGTACTAAAATGGAAAACTAGTTGTCCATGTTCTCCGAACGTGGTATAAGGTGAGGGTAAAAAAGAAACTGTACCCTTCCACAATGAAACCTGAAACTGTTATGTGGTATAAGGTATTGAATGAATAAAGAAATTGCGATAAATGGCGTTATTTGATGAATGAAAAGGACCTATGAGTTCGATTCAAGATTTCCCAGAAAACATCTAATGAGCTGTCGAGTATGTGTTGAGAAATGTTCAATGGAAATTAAAACTGGGAGTGATTTTTGAGGACAATATCTAAATGAAAAACCAACGGTAAATCAGCTAAAACACAGCCACCATCAACCCGAAGATCGGTTTGATAATTGCTCACCTAATACTAAGCCCAACGGCGCGAAGAGAGTAGTAATGTATTGTCCAACTGCTTAGTGAAATAATAGTCCTGCGTGAAATTTGTTTGAAAGTAAAGATTATTAAAGATCAATAGCCGAACAACACGCACAGTAAAATTGAATGATATTGTTAAAAAAATTACTAACTGAAAAGAATAACGGTGAAATTTGACCTGTTCTATCAAAGAAAAAGAAGGAATATTGTCACCCGGGTCGGCTTTGTGCCTTAGTCCACTTCGATTATATTACAAATATGCTACAAAGAATATATAATAAACGAACTACCAGTTAGAACCCTTAATAATAGTAGATTTAGGGGAGGCGACCGACAGCTGAGGTCATCTGCGCCATAAGGGTGGGATGAGAAAGGAGGAAGGGTGGAGAGAGACCCGGTGCCAGTCGAATTTTAACGAAGGGGGCCAAGGAGTCCAACGGACGGCATACTCCTTGAAAGTACTCACCACAAAACACCTCAAGTTACCACTCAATAAGATATTCCATCTTCTAGGATTCGAACACAGGCCCTCTGGGCGGAAAGCAAGTACGCTAGCCACCTAACCATCGCTATTTGTTGAAGTACCGGAACTTCCTGGGAGGCCATAGGGAAAGAAACTGGCCCTCCTACCCTGATGTGTGTATTTCACACGCCGTCGGGCTTAGTTCTGGGTGAACTCTACCATCAACTACCAAACCGACCTAATGGTTAATTACACTGTTTATGGTTTGCACATGCATATATATATATATATATATATATATATATATATATATATATATATATATATTTATATATATTTATTTATTTATTCATTTATTTATTTATTTCTGCCCGATTTAAAACGACTGTACCACTCAAAACACTTCCTTCGACTCATAGGCTTGTCAGTCACGAAGGCTTGCTGAATGATTCCAAATGTCTCCTTAACACTTTTGCCAACTTTGAAACAAAATTTCACGCACACACGCTGTTCCTCTAGCTCCTTCATTGGAGGATTTACTAGGCTTAATATTTTTCTGCAAACGCTCTTTTCCATTGCATGAGATTTCAATTTCGGTTGATTTGGTAAGTTATCGAAGACATTCGGTGAGACAATGTTGAAGACGCTCTAAAAGAAGGAATTTAAAAAGTTGGCCTTTCGTCTTTTGTCAATTTTGCGTGAATTAACCGTTGGCTTATTTCCCTGAACGTCTCTGACGTAAAACCAAAATGCTTTCGGATTGATTCTGTTTCAAAATTTCCGCCAACCTTTTCCTTTTAAATTCGCTTAACGATTTCCGAAAATTCCTTCTTGGCATTCGCTCCAGATATCTTGCTTGCTATATGATTGTATATACATTAGTGATCTCATTGATTAAAAGATCAATATGACGTGTGTTACTTTAACATTTAGAAGATTATTAGCAGAAAAACCTAAATAACTAAGAAATTGAATCGCAATAACGCAAGCCCCGCGCGGACAGTAGCGCGAAGCGCTCAAGAAAGCTGAAAATCAGAGTTTTACGATGAGTGATATTAGGCGCGCATAACCTGCTAGGAGGTATCCTTCTACAATGTTCCACTTGACTCCTGTTGGCGGAGCAGCTGCGAGAAAGTTTTCTCATACCCCTATGAAAAGTAAGGCATCCCATTGGCCTAGAGTCCATACTGGCGGGGCCTCCAGGCAGCCAAAAAAAACCCAGCCAATGACCTTAGCCTTATAATTCCTTCACCTTGCTCCTCCCACAGGATGGCTCAGCCAATGAGGTACGACTACGAAGGGAAGAGGAGGGGAAACTATCTTGAGCGGCGACTCAAGGCGAAGTCGAGTGTAACCTCCTAGAAGAACACCTTCTAGCATGTTATACGCGCCTGGTAGTAAATCGTATTAACTCGTTCGCGCGCTGCCGCTGTTATCGCCTGCGTTCCAAGAGAGAGTTGCTTCTCTCTTTGATTTCTTCTTTATCTAGGGCTTCTTTACCAATATCCTTCGGAAATACGAAGCAATATACAATTAATTTAATATTTATCGAGTAAATTACGATTAAACTCCAAGTGTGGCACAAAAATTGAAATTACAACATAATATTTTGTTCTTTTGAAGATGACTTGACTTGTTGATACTCGTTTTGTATCCGTTTCTTTGCTATTTTCGATTGGTGTGTAAAGATTAATTTGAACAATGCTTTGTGATAAACTCTGAGCATTCATTGCATTCGATTACAATAAACTATTGGCATAATAAGAAAGGAAATAATGCCCTATGAGAAGGTTTAAAATAATATTTCGGTACTGTACCCAGCGCAAGTAATTAATCCTCCGATATAACATTGTTCTTTTGATGTGCTATTTTTTGTTATACCTGACTACGGTGGGGTGTGGCAAGTAGTATTTGAGCGGCAGTATTTTGACAATTGACCCATAACTAGAAGCGATAAATATTTCTTGATAAAAAAAAATAGTGTGATATATGAACTAATAAGAATTTCGTACATACCGCTAATATTTTAAGATTAATAGTTGGTACTAATCAGTGCGCCTGGCTTTTTAACTACCTTACCCTTACCTAACTTACTATGCGTATACCTGTTATTCCAATGGACCCAAAAGTCTGTCATTTTCGAAAAATATGTTAGGGTTTATTTATGAATAGATTATCTTTAATGTATCCTCGAATACATTTTCCAAATTTGTACATAAATCCCATGTGTGGCATAGGTATATCAGCCAATTATTTGCAAAGTAACACTTTTTGTGGTTAGTGCACTAGAGATTCAGTCTAAAATGTGTACTTTTGAAGTACGTATTTTTAAAGACGCATATCTGACTGCTCAGAACAGCATTTAAATACACAATTCATGCTTTAAATTTAAAATGTAGCTGGTCCTTGCGATGGACGACGGACTTCAGCATGTTACTCCTGATACACTGTCCAAGGAACGGTTGACTCTGACTTCGCTGACATATAGTATTGCATTGTTGTTTACAATTCTATATATCAATTTCTCGATTTTTTTGGATTATTTTATGTTGGCGTTCAAGAATTTAACGCTCCCGATTAGTTGTCCGCATTAATTTATTTCATATCATCAGTTTACTTTGATGCAAATTTTTACCTTTATTTTCTTCAAATATGTTTGAATTGGGACTTGGAATGTTAGAACTGTTCTGAGAACATTATAATTAGACAATATAAAGTAAGAGATGGAAAGAGGAAACGGAAGGTTTATGGCTGTCCGATTGATATCGGAGGACTACTGGGGTTACTGGACTATTACTGGATTACTGGGCCTAACATGCGCCCTACAGAGTCAATTGGCAAATTTTAAGAAAGATAGTAATCACCGAAATACTGAGGATACGTGCGTTCACTTCCCCGAGATCACGCGCTCAGAAGTCAACAAGTTCATTCCCAGTAAATTTATAAAAGGTAGCACGGAACCTATATTGTACAACGCGGATGTTAGAAATGCATTACGACGCCAAAAGGAATGATATCATTTATGATAACAAGGTATCTAGGGCGAATGCCAAGAAGGAATTTCGATCGAACTATCAACTAAATGCTTACTATGCGAAAGGATGTTTTCAAATGAGGCGGTGAAACCTTCCAGACTAATTTACCATATTATGGAGGCACATCCTGACAAGACAGGAAAGACTTTTACATTTTTTCTGTCACTTGGTGACATAGTGCAAAATCACCCAACACTATCTAGTATGTTGTGCAATGATTCAAAACATATCACTGATGGTTGGCGTGCATGATACAATATTTCACTATAAATTGCCAAATCTGGAAAGCCACATATCATTGGTGAAGAATTCATCTTACTGGCAGTAAGTGAAGTCCTGAGTACTGTTCTTCATAAGCCACCATATGATATAATAAAAAATTTCCCCTAAGCAACGTTTCAGTTTAACAACGAATAGATGAAATGGCTGAAAATGTGGAAGAAATATTGCATTCTGAGAACAACAGAATTTGCATTACAGTTGGACAAGTCAACTTTGCCGGGTAATGAATCTGTGTTCTGGCTTACATACGCTTTATAGATTGACATCTACCTCAAGAGTTGTTGTTTGCAAAGCTATTAGAAACTGACAATAAAGGGCATTCAGTATTTCGTATCGTAGAGCAGTGGTTCAGAGACAAAAAATACTTGCTGTTGCGATAGAATGGAGCTCCGTCAATGACTGGAAGTCACCATGGTTGTATTGCATACTTGAGAAAATATGTACCAAATTTTTTTCCATTCATTGTGTCGTTTACCGGCAATATCTGGTGGATAAATACTGAGTGATCGCCTTCACAAGTCCTTAAAAATTGTAATTACAGCTGTTAACAAAATCTGAGACCATGATCTTAATGATTGACTCTTTCGAGAGTTGTGTGATGTGAAGGACGAAAACTTCTCTACACACGGAAGTTCGTTGGATACCAAAAGGCAATTGTCTAAGGCGCTTCTATAACCTTTTTCACACTGTCGTGCAGTTTTTTGAGGAAAAAGATGCTTTTCTAAGTGACAACCTTAAAGAGATTAGGAGTAACGTTCCATTTTGATCTGAGCTAATTTCAAAGTTCGATGAAATTAATTTAAAATTGCAGGGAAATAATACTAACCTTATGAAGGCAAAATCTGCGGTGACTGTTTATTTCCAAGTTGATTTTATTTAAGCGCAACATAAGTCGCCGCGAGCTTAATCACTTTCTCCCCTGATTAAGCTAGAAGAGCAGGCAGGTATGGGTGATGATGATTGTAGTCTTTCGTGACCATTTAACCACCTTGCATAAAAATATGGCACAGCGAATTGAGGATCTCCTTTTGCTGGAAATTCCAGACAGAATGATAAACCCGTTTGTAGATATTGAGTAAGTTGGAGTATTAGAGGAAGAATTAATTGGACTACAAAAGGACGTTGAATTGAGACCAAAGTTTAAGATAAATTATCAGGAGTTTTGGTTAAAGAAGGTTTCCGATCGTTATCCTGCGTTATGGATGGTGGTTCAAAAAACCCTTGCATTTCCGACTTCATATTTGGGGGAACTTGGTTTTAGTGCAGTCATTCAGCTCATTTCCAAGCAGGGAAACAGACTTCAAGTTTGTGAACGCGGTGATTTAAGACTTCTAAGTGACATGAAACCGGACGTTGGTTAACTGGCATTATGTCATCAAGCCCCTCCATCCCATTAAAATTTTATTTGATCGAAATATGTTATTAAATTAGGCAATAGAATCTCCTTAAATGACTTCTAGATCATTAAAAACTATAATCAATAGTCACTTAATTGTTTATCTGATTTTAGCAAAACACGATTGGGTATTCTATTTTCATTAATTGAAAATGTTCATGTCATATGATTGCTTAATTCAAGTAAAAAATTACAGGTAACTTCTAAAAAGAGTTTTTTTTAAATATTTGTTTTGATAATTTATTTTTATGCAAAAAGCATATTCTCACCTAAGTTCCTTTTATTGAGTGTTAAGTCTTTTGCAGAAATGTAATATGAAAACTATACATATATTGGATACTAAATAAACATTTGATTAGCCATTGTTTTAATTTAACTACGTTAATTTTCCTCTTTTGGTTATTTTGTTTTATGATTTTGATTATTATTTTTAAGCTTTCGATTGGGAGGCGTTGAGAATAGGTTTATGGACCCAAGGGGGCGGTGGCTCGAAAAAGTTTGGGAAATACTGGGTTGGAGTATCGCCCCGGCAAATCGAAAGATCCGTGGTTCAAGTCCCTATCAAGGCAATATTTTTACACTTGTGATCTGGTCGATCCCACCTTCCCCACCTCTCCTATGTTCGTCCTTTATTTACGTTCCTATTCCTTATATCTATTTCCATGTGAATGAATAAATAAATAAATATACATATACATATATACATATATATATATGTATATATATATATATATATATATATATATATATATATATATATATACACACACACACAAATCATAAACAACCCGAAGGTCGGGGGGATCGAGATGGTGCGGGAGCTAACGTACTGGCTTCCCACCCTGAGGGCGCGGTTCAAATCCCGGCGGTGTTGAATATTTTTCAGAGGTTTCTCGATTCCTACTTGAGGTGCTTTGTGGAGGGCACTTTGAGTGAGTACGCCGTCCGTCGGATGGGACGTTAAACTGCGGACCCCTTGGCGCCTTTCGTGAAGAGCAGGCTAATGCCGACGCCGGGTTTCTCTCCACCCTTCATCCTTTCCATCCCATATGGCGCAAATGACCTCAGCAGTCGGTCGCCTCCCCTAAAAACTACTACTACCCGAAGGTCGGTCCGGTAGGTGATGGTAGAGTTCACCCAGTACTACGCCCGACGGCGTGTGAAAATCAAAAATCAGGGTAGGGGGGCCAGTTCCTTTCCCTGTGCTGGGTATGGTTTCTCAGGTAGAATAGATGGTGTCCGCGGATAGAGGGAGTGTTGGGAATCCAGCGTTTGGTGTGAAAAGGGTGACAGCTGGTGAACTGTATATATTGCTGATAGTTAGTGGCTTTAATATGTACTGAAGGGGTGAATTTGTTTTTGTGAAGTCAGTACTACTACTTTGACCATGTTGGTCCAAAACACGTCCGAGATACGTACACTGTTCTACCTGCTCTATTTTTTGCTCCCCATTTTAATGCTTCGCTTAGCCTTTTCCTTTCTGAAAAATCGCATAACCTTTGTTCTATTAATATTGATTCTCATCCTGTGCCTATCGCACTGAATTTCCAATTCACTCCGCAATGCTTGCAATCCCTTGGCTAACTGAAAAACTAAAGCTTGGTCATCAGAAAACTTAACTGATTTTACGAAATCCCCTCCGACTACTCTTGGGAATGAAAATTGAGGTGGTTTCCCGTTGCCTTCCCCAATAGTGTTTTTTAACGTGACTGCATCATTAAACGTGCGCCCCATTGGGGCCAGAAGTCTTTGCAGCCGCCTCACTGAGGAACAGAAGCTCGGAGGACTACTTTCGTCCGGCTCCTAACCTTTGACCTATCTGGCATGGGTGACCCCACCAGGAGCAATTATCAAAACTCCCGCCAGCCCAGGTCTAGGAGTCATCGGAACGCACAAGCCCTTCCACCACATCAAGGTTGTAGTCCATGGGAGGGATGAATACGAGTATGTGCATATATATTATATATATACATACCATATATGGTATATATATATAAACCATAAACACAGTAATCATCCCTATGGGTGGTTTGGTAGGTGATGGTACTGAGTTCACACAGTACAATACAATTCCTGACGGTGTGCAAAATTCACACTTCAGGAAAGGGGGACCAGTTTCTTTCCCTGTGCTTCACTTCAGGCTATGGTTTCCTTGGAATATTTGGAACCTGAAAAATCACAGAGCTTGTGTGGAGCCGAGGGTGCCCATTGGGGTCTGCCCGGGAAGCGAACCCTGGCCCTCCTGTCAGTAGTACAATGCTCTACCCCTTGACTACTGCCACCCCATATATATACATGTACACACACACACATATATATATATATATGCTGCACACATAAACACAATGTGAAATTCACACATCAGGGTAGGAGGGTCAGTTCCTTTCCCTGTGTGATGTTTTCCTTACCTGTATATGGTCTCCCAGGAAGTTCTGGTACATAAAAAAACAGATGGTACGATACCTAGCATACTTGCTTTCCACCCTGAGGGCCTGTGTTCAGATCCTAGAGATGGAATACCTTTTTCAGTGGTACCCCCCCGTACTTGAGGTACTTCGTGGAGAGTACTGTAAGAGAAAATGCCATCTGTCTGACCTCTTGGCCCCTTTCGTTAAGAGTAGACTAATGCTAGCATTTGGGGCTCTCTCCACCCTTTCTCATCCAACCCTTATGGCGCAAATGACCTCAGCGGTAAGTCGCTTCCCCTAAATCTACAATGACTCTTGAGGGATCTAACTCGTAGTTTGTTTATTATATTTTCTTCCTTAGCATATTTGTAATAGACTAAGGCACAACCCCAAACCGGTTGACAACATTCCTCCTTTTTCTTTCATGGAACAGGCCAATTTTCACCGTAATTCTTTTTTGTTAATAACTTTTTTAACAATAGTATTCAATTTTACTGTGTGTGTTGTTTGGCTGTTGATCTCTAATAATCTTTACTTTCAAACCAATTTCACACATGACCATTATTTCATTAAGCAGTTAGACAATACATACTCAACAGCATCTGATAGTATTTGCATGAGCCAGCTTTTATCACATCCTGGCATCTCTCAGTACACAAGTCTTAGATAAAATAGTTTACATTTCTGCAGGAAGATAGCTTAGGGAGTAGAAAAGCCATCGTTTACACATTGGGCCATGAAGAAGTATGATGGGTTGCCTATGGTTAGGGTGGGGTAGTTCATTTAGTAGTATACTAAGCTACTGACCAGAGGATGAAGGTTCGATTCCTGGGGAATCCTTTAGGCACCCTCAGAGTCTTTCTGTGAAGGACATGATTCAATATAGTTAATTCTAGAACTTGTAATGAATGCTGTCTACCAAACCAAAGGAGAAAGTACTGTTCAAATGGTCATGATAAACATTAATGATACGGCGGCATTGTATACACTGAATTTTGGACAAGTGAAATAGTGAAATAAAACACATTCCTGATATTTGTAAATTTTAATAACTGCTAAAATAGGCAATGCAATTCATAAAGTTCAAGCTTCATGTTTTACTTTATTGGTCTTCAGAGAAGCTCTTGAAGCACAATAACATTTTAAATGCTGCACATTGCATGGTTATACAGTTATAAATGCATCAATGTTCAGCTGTACAAGGAAATATTTGTTCTTGTTGACAGAAATCATTATTTACAGTACTAGACAAGCAAGGAACTACAGGTAGCATTGAGACAAGACATAAAAGTAGTATGCATCATAGTACTTGAGATGCACTTCTTTGCTTTAGAATAGGTGAGCATTCAGATTAGGGGAAATTTACCTGAATCAACAAGAAAGAAAACGTTTCCCCACTATTGATAGTAAATTGCTTCCAAAATACTTTTGAAAAATTCTTCAATACCACAGAACTTTGGATATCAGTTCCTGTTTGCAAAATAGAATATATTTTAATTTTTTCTGGCCAATGCATGGAAATAAATAAGTACCTTTGTATTCATTTTACAATAAAATAGGCACTCAGTGAAATATTCATAACTATAAAACTTAATCAGATATAACATTTAAAATGGAAAATTACATTAGCCTAAAACAGTTATTTTGTCTAATTTGTACAAAAAGATCTGAACTCATGTAAATCTGTCATTAAAAGCATGTTCAATAGCTTTGTTATGGATAGAATAATAGACTTGAGTTATGAACATTGGATTATTACCTGCAAAATAGATGTTACTTTGTGCAAGATACAGAGAAAGTTCACCAAAACTGAAAATAAAAGTATATAAATAATAAATTTTAGCACATGTATTTACGTAGACTCACCAAGTTTGTATTAAAATACTTCTTCTCATCGAAGAGGCTACTTAGTGCCCTTAGATTAAATGTGAGACTCAATCTAAGCAACAAAATTCCAGTTTTAGTTTTGATGAACTCAAGACAACTACAGACTAATTTTGAAAGGAATTCCTTAATTACACATTAATAGGGGCTCATAATTAGATACAGAGAGCGAAAAGTTTTGTTAACAAAATTTAAATAATAAGAAACATGAATACTAACCACAGAAATTCCATATGTTCTAATGACTCTGAGCTCATTGGCGCCAGTACGTAAATGCCTTCCTTACCAGAATTTCAATTTTCTTAAGTAGCTAGCAAACTAATTACACTTTGTCATTGTAGTTAATTTGCAAGTGAATTGATTGGCGTCAAATTCTTGGAATGAAGCTTACATTAAGGGAAAATGCAATAGAAAACTATAAACATTATTGATAAAAAATAAATTAATTAAACATCATATTAGATTATTGTGGTGGTGGTACATAAATTAAAGCCAGCTACCAGGTTAGTCTGGTGAGTTATTCTCTGCCAACTAGTCCAAGAATACGTGAGTCTTATCTCAAGACTCATTGCTGCATTACTCAGGGCATTTGGCACCAGGAAAACCTTATAAGCTGAAATATACTTATCATGGTCTCAGTGGACATAACGCAATTAGTTGCACTTGGCGGACAAAATATCTATGACAAGTGCCTGCAGTTGGATATAATAACTGATATTATTAACCATATAATCAAATAAATGTGGACCAAGAAAATTATCTCCAGTTATAAATGCAGATAATGGAAAGTTACTTTAGACGATCAAACAATTAGTTTTCCTTACCCAGAAGGGTAACCATCTCATACTAGGTATTTTCTGTGTATGTCTACACTCCACTACATTTGATCTCCTTGTTCCTTCATTAATACCATCTTAGAAAAGTTATCATTAACACATGATTAACAATTAATTTGGTCATGCAAAAATAATGAGGCATTGTTGGACGACTTCCTTTCCCTCCAATGGAGAAGAAGAAAGGTTTTCACCAAAAACTCATCAACATCTCTTCAATTACCCAATCGAACACTATTGAGCAATGAGAGTAGAGTTGATTTTTGGAGGTTTAAATAACTAAAAGAGTTATTCCCTGTGGAAATTAGATGCATAATACCTAATTCAATACTATATCTCAGCATCAATTAATTAGGGGTGCCATCAAAACTGTTTCTAATGAACATTTCGCCATCACTTTTAAATAATATTGGGGAAAGGCATCATAAAACAAGAGTTAAAGTTAATTTATGCCATTTCCAAACAAACAACTGATCATTTGATTCCTGATCTAAGTGTACTACTAAATTTTCTAAAATAATTTATTATACCCATTATGCTGCTACCTTCCATAAATGAATGGCTCAATTGCTACTCTTTTCAATGCTCTGAAACAAGCATTTGCTCGAGATCTGATAGTAGCATATTTTCTGCTTTTAAAAAAACTTAATATTAATCAATAAAATACTTTTAAAGAGCTAAAACATTCAAATACAATACAAAGAACAACCAATTCCATAACACATGAATAAAAGGTCTAAAAATTCTTATAATACTGAAAACAACTAAGTCATTTTGTACAGCTCTGAAGTAATGGGATGATAAAATAACCAATTCCAGAATTGAAAATCACTTCATAATTGATAACGTTATACTTTGGCTCCCTGCCATTCTGTTAATTGAAATAAGATTTATACACCTTATTATTTTGTAGAAATAATGCACATGTCATTCATGACTATTAAATTAACAAAGGGAATAATAATTATTAAATAAAATACTTATTTTCATAAGTTAACAGTAGTTTCAAAGCTGCACCAGTTTAAGTTGAAAAGTAATGCATCAATCAATAAGTTAAAAATTACTTCAGATATGATTACGAAAAAAAGTCATATCACACAAGTTAGGAGCTAGAAAGTAACGGTTAATAACTGCCTACTATTGATGCCTTTGCTCACTGCTATAACTGCCAATGAGTAGACTAGAGATAACCTTGCATTATTAAATATCTTAAAAGGTGGACATCCATGCACACAATTCACATTGCAATTAAGGATTGAGTCCATTTTGGAATGATTTGCATCACATTTTCCATGGCTCTTACAAAGACACAGTCTTGTGCTGTTGCAAGCAAATAAAAGCCACAATCAAAAGAATGAATATTTAACCATTCCTGATTTCTTCCCAACACCAGTCTTCCTCATAATTATTAGTTTTATTATCTTTGGAAAAAAAGGCCCTACAACACTTCCCCCACACTAAGTAGCTTCTTGCCGAAGCTGGTCAGAACTGGCTGCCCTGCTCCGAAGGCTCACCACACAAGAATTGGAATGGCATTGCTGAAATAGGAACCATGATTTAATAAGACACTGATCAGTTACACCTTCATTCAGTTATACCTTCTCCTCTCCCAAGCTCCATCTACAAATGCATTTGTAAATGTTTTTTTCGCATGCTTGCAAAAATTCATCATGCATGTACTTTCAATATTTTCTTTAACCCACATCTTATAACTACCATGCTCAATTTTTTTTTAGTTTTCCAACCCTGGCACTAGGGATGCAATTTTCTCTAGTATTGAGAATTACAATTCTGAGAAATCACCTTACAAAAATATGCAAAATGTGCTACGAATGGCCTGCTTCCAATTTTTTCCATCTTTTTTAATTTTGCTTTAAAGAAAGAGATTATTCATTCAGCGATTGGCACTCGTAGAATTCATAGCACTACTTCTACTGAAATTTCAATCTAAATTTTAATATGGAATGAGAATGTAGTAAAAAGAGAGAGATTAACCCTAAAAAAATTGACTGGACCGGGATAAAACAAAAAACTGTTTTTCAGGAAAATGGGTAGACCCACATTCTATCCATGATTTCTAATTCAAAGGAAATTTTTAGGAATTACAGGAACCTTACCCATTACCACACACTGAATAATACATCAAAGAAAGATAATAAACAATTGAGGGGCAGACGCACAGTCAGTAGTTTATTGGAACCTGGAGGCAAAGGGGATTTTTGCAAACACAATAATAAGTTTGCTCTCTGTTCATATAGATTTACATTTGATATTCCCCTAAACGTGGTGCCTGATCCAACTGTTTCCTTTCCCCCTTTCTACTATGTCTTTATGTGCACTTGCTGCAGCCAATAAGGCTATCCATGAAATATTCAGCCCTTTAAACTGATATGTACATTTAAAAACATTACATTGCGGATCATGCTCCCACAGCTTATCAAGCTTTTCAAAATTAAAGCTAAGACCCTGATTTTATGCAACTATACCAATTTTCAGTAAGCAAATATGCCCATAATAGGTGCCAATAGCAACAGAGACTTCTTTTATACAAGAGTTTGTAACATTTATTCCAAATTTTATTTATCAGAAATAATTATTAAAAATATACGGCATCTACTTAAGTAACTGGAAGAAAACTTAAAAATGAAATTCTAATGATCAAATTAAGCGGGAAAACTGTAGAACCTAGACAAGTTATAGCTAGACTGCGCAGAAAGATTTAACCTGAATGTTGGTAAATTTCTTGTCCACACACAATATAGTGAAAGGACTGTAAAGTGCACCATTGATGGTCTATTAAAAAAGTAAATCAATTAAACAAGAGTGCTCAAATAGATATTCCCAATTACAAGGATATTCAAGTTCACTATAGCAATTTCATTTAAAATCTTAATTATTTTTCAGTTTTTGATATTCCACTGAAAATATTGCATGAGAGTAACTAATCTTTCACAATTCTCTTTTTTTATTCATGTTATTCAATCAAGAATTCAATCTCTCCTGAACATGCCTAATGAACTTTTTCTAAGCATGAATATATACTACTTAACTATTTTTGGGGAAAGATAAACAGCCTTTCAACAGTGACAAACAGAAGTTAAGTCTAAGGCTAAATATGGCGCTTATGCATGCCACTCATCACTGATTGTGAGATGGGCTAGCATGACATATATTCATGCCAATCGTAAATAATGAATTTATAAAACTATAGATATTTTCTGAGCTTCAATACAGCGAGGTGATTTCAGCCCTATTAACATTGACAGTACTACTGCATTGATTAAGTCAGGAGAGGAGTCAATTTGGCAACTTTTCCTAACTAAATAGTTCAGCAGTACAATTGTACAAACAATCACCCAGTCAATTGTACAATCTCTTGATAGCTATTTGGACCCACTCATAACTAATTCACAGTGGAAAATTTATTTGAATTCATAAACACAAAGCATTCAAACAAATTATTTGAGCTAAGTTTTACTAAACAATCATGTTTCACTACATAACTTCTATACATCTTAATCTTAAAAAGTATGTAGCTGGAGGAGTATTGGGTGCGAGCTAAACAAAATTCTGGCTTCATATTTTTAAATGTTATTATTATTCATCTTTCATTTGAGTACTTTTCATTGAATTTCATTAATAACTAATATATGAAACTAATTTGAACTTAAGGCTTGGGATGCATAACACAAATTTCCAAATTTAAGATTTAATAGTATGTAGTAATCTTTAAAAATTCAAAAGAATGTTCTTAAAGTAAATATCAGATTGTACATACCTACAGAAGACACTACATTCAGGCTAACCTTAAAATGGAACAAATTCAACAAGAGTAAGCATATTAAATCTAATCTCACTAACACACGGTATTTCAGCCACCATTTCCGGAGTTTCAATGTACATAGTACCATCATGGCGATATAATGAACCGTCCAAATTTTATTCCCATCAAGCAGCTGATTTCAATTGAGGTACTAATCAAATAACTAGTAAGCAGTACTAATGAAATAAATTTAAAGTATGCCTAGATGCAAATATCCCTGTGGATAGCCAGGGAAGACACTAAATTGTGGATGGGAGGATAGGCTGATATAATTACATTTTATGAGATTATCGATTCGGGATTTTTAGGGTAGATATTGAGAAAAGGAATTCATTGTCAAAAGTAGCTGCACTTAATGCAATTGGTGTAATATTATTTCATGAATACACAATTCTGATGCCCACCTTTGTTTAGAATTACAACAAAAATATTTTTCATTTCATTAAGTTACAATATTTATACTTGTACGATAAAAATCCGAATGCTCCCTTAATAGTCTAAAAACTATTTATTTATTTGAAAGTCATTGTACCATAACTGTAAGATACATGCTATTTTTTTCTTAAAAATGTTTGTTATGAGAGCTAATATATTTGTTGCAATACCCTGTACACATGCTAATTCAATCCCTTAACTGGGTAATCTGAATTAAGGCTTTCTCCCATAAACATCTAGCCATTTATGGAAAATACCCTACTGATGATAGCAAAAAATATGGCTAAAATATCTTGAAACTCTGTAAAAATATTAATCATACATAAGTTCAGTCAGTATTAATATTATTTTATTATACATGTGTCTAAATAATGTTGAAATGCCTAGATAAAGTTGAAGTCTCCTCATTCTCTCTTTTTTGCCTCTCTTTGGTGTTAACCTAAAATTAATCCTAAGACGATTCCCTTTTGCAAACAAATTAACTTCGAACAAATTATTTCCCAATTCAATAAACATACATCAAAAGTTTACCACAAAAATAAATTAAAAAGCTAAGAGACACCAAACATTTGACTTTTTTAACTCGATATATTAATCTATAACTTGTTATCGTACACATCTGGGAAGGAGAACTTGAAGACTGCATATTAGAGCCAGACAAATGATGGAATCCTAATTTATTCTGAAAAAACTGCAAAATAATATTCTTTCAAATACCATTTTTTATTAATAAAGCTGTCCTTATCTATTTAGCTTTTTATCCTAGCATATACATTGGCGTATCTGATGGAATAGTACAGCCACATCCCCAATATGACCGTTACATGAGGATTCATTTTTTGGTACACATTTGGCCAATTCCATATGCGTAATTAAATAAACAAGAATAGAGAAAAAATTAAATTGGCTACAGCACTACAAAGGTATCATAAAAAACTAGCAAAAAGAGTATATACATATATACTTTACTCAATAAAAATTTGAAATATCATGCAAAGATTTGTGATAAATAGCATCACCATATTTTGTGTTACAACATGCAGGTACCATTTTCAAAGTTTTAATTTCACACCACTAATGAATTTCAAACTTTTTATTACTAAATTAATAACAAGTAAAACAAGGACATTTGAACCATTGAATTTATTAAAATAATATAACACATATAGCACACTGATAATCAATTCAACTCTGCTACTAATGTGGACCTTATCAGTTTGGGAAATGTTTGGGCCATGACAAGGCTATCAGAAGCATACACCAATAATTTCAAATAATGAAATAAATGTTTAAATGTCTCATAATTAAACAATTTTCACAACTAGCATTATATTTAATGTGATATGCTGTAAAAGAAAAGTGTGCTTTTTATAAATATTCGATTATTTATTTTCAAATTTAAATCTGAAATGCTATTCAAATAACAGTAATTAGCAATATAAATGAGTTGGGAAATGAATTATCAATAACATTTCTGGATTACTCTACAGGAGGACAACTATATTTTCTTATAATTTCCTATAGGTCTAATAAGGTAAAATGTAAAGTAGAATCCCTGGCTCTTTTAATAAGAGGTATACATGTCTTTAAGATTGTAATGCAACAGTAATATTGGGTCAATCAGAAAACTTCATTATTGAGAAGTCAGTGCTATAAACATTCATCTCCGAAGACTAGTTTCTAATCTTTAGCTAAGACCATGGAGCTAAGATAAACACACAATGGCATCTATAATTACGTGTATTGGATTAAGTGAAAAAAAACAAAATGCAACTATATTACCCAAAAGTACATTTTAAGATAGTTTAGTAAAAGTAATTAAATAATACATACATGCAATTAGTTCCCTAAGTTAATCAGCATCCAATTCAAGTTAAGATCAGAAAATGAAAACAAACCAATTGTCAATCTGTACTCATAACTAGAAACCACATTCATAGAAATTAAACAGTGAATAATTTTTCACAATGGACATTACACAAGAGCTTTTAAGAACTAGGGAAATAACTTTAATAGGCTTTCATGAGGGTTACATAATAGCATAAAAAATGCACACGTGAGGGTGTAAAGCTTTTCATTGGGGCTCATAAAAACAGTTGATAAAACTGATTCAGACCATTAGTTTAACCATTTTCTGTGCATGCATTGTGAAAAGTGGTATAGGAAAAAGATTCAACAAAAAAATGTTGCAAAAACCAATAAATGACCAAATAAATTTTTAAAAAAACAGCCAAAAAATAACTCAAAGCAAACTCACCTGATCTTGATGCTGGCTACTAAGAACGGACATTGAACTTGCGCGCTTCATGCTGAAACAAGAAGAGAACTCCCACAGTAATGCAGCAAATAAGCACATTCCATTAAAAGGAGGGAGGGATTCTCCTTTATCTAGCATTAAATTAACATTAAATATTAATATAATTTACAAGAAAGTGAGGTTTTTTTATTTCTGGGAGACCATGCGGCAGACTACAGCTTCTCACAGCCATTTTACAGGCAGCCTAAAGAAGATGATGGTAGAGAGAAAGGTTAGTTGTTCTGCCAAATATAGCCATTTCCAACCAAACCCACCCAATACTAAAAAAATACCAAGTCATAGGTATAAACTACATGTCTGTGTGTCAAGGGAAAAGGATTATAAAGAGTAATATATGGAGTCACCTAATTTGTACGACAGAAATGTTCAGAATCCCAGCTGTAGCATCACAGAGCATTAAAACTATCCTTTCCAAAAAAAAAATTACCTGATAATTCATCAAAATTCATAAACATTTCCCAATGCCATTTTACACACTTACCCTCTTGAGTAGTAGCAGTAGATGCCAAGTTCAAGGACCAAATATGAACCAGGAATCTGTTTTAGTGACTGTTAAATCCATTCCCTTAGGTGGTTTAATCAAAAGATATAATACTTTACATTTGGAAATGGTCAAGAAAAATGAAAAAATACAAAATCAAAATGTAATCCAGGGCACTATTTAAGCACATCGGACAAGCAAGACTTAAAAAAAAAGTAATTTTTCATGCAATTATCAAGCCAATATTTAACCAGCCAAATGTTAACAATAAAATCTAATACATAGGAAAGTATGGTGCCACTTAAATGTGAAGGCATGTACTGAAAATTCAACTACTAGTACTTAAAACATTTGTACATTCATGCAATGATTATGTTGACATCAGAAAACTATGCAACAAGCTATCTGTTATTTCTGACATACTGCAAACTTCTAGCACCCAAAGTTCAAAGTAACCAACTTACCTTAGAATATCGCACATATTAAACCATTTCACTAAATGGCCTCTTTAAGCAGGGCTTCTACAAAATTTCTGAATGAATTTTGTGGAGAGCAGTGGTATGGCTCAGTGGTATTAATGAAGACAGCTGGTACAAATATATTTTTTTGTTTTTTTTAGTCACAATTACTACTAAGAGCTATTTTTTTTTTGAATTAGTTGAAACATAAATGCGTGCAAGTCTTTTCAAGGGAGCAAAACTTGAACCTGTCCCGACAATAATGATTCCAAAATAAAAATTAAAAAGTTTGCACTAAGAATGAATTCATGAAATCGCTAATGAACATGTTTGGAGATCCATCCAAATAGCGATTCCGGTTGAACATATATTTTCATTATCAAGCCTACTGAACCATTCCAAAACTTGGCCTAACCTCACTCTCCTTCCCTTCAACCTTTAAACGGGCCGAGGGCTAGGAGTGGCGCACCTACCTGTTATTAAAGCTCTCTATACTGTCATTGTTTCGCCCCTCTCCTCGGTTTGTCAACTTCTGCATCAGCTTGGCACTGCTCCGTCTAATTGAAGCTCGAAGTTTTGAGAAGGAAGCACTCCGTCTGAGTTTCCCGTACTAAGGAGGTAGGAGAAACAGCAAAGTCACCAGATATGCAACCCCTCCCTCCTAGAAACCCCCTCCACCCTCTCCCCCACCCCCAATGTCCCCCTTTTTTTCCCTTCTTGAAATGTTTTATACTATTATCTCTTGATTCTGCCTCCAAATTCCCCATAGCTAACATCCCTAATGCCCTGAATACTCCCATAGTCAATGCACAGAGAACCAACACAAAAATATGCACTATTATTCCTGAGCTGTTTACAGCCAGCACGTAAATAAATGTGGAGCAGTTTTTAAATGTTCAAATAATAATAATAATAAATTTCATAAGAGTTGACTGGAAAAAAAATCATTCATTGTGCAACAAATGGAATCTGCTTTAATTGCAGGCATTCATGTTTTATTACATGCAATTAGAAGTAGAGTGCAAAAGAAACATTCCACTTTTGAAGCTCAAGACTGGCATACCTTAAAAGTTTTTTTAAAGTAAAATTGCCATGGAATTAATGGGTTAGAGCATACCAAACATTCTCACAGCCTTGCCTAAAAACTCAAAAAAGCTAACACCAAGAACAAGGATGTACATGCAGTGAAAATTTAAATAATAATGATAGGTGATAACAAACTTGCACAATGAAGAATAACTACAGTGTCTTTCTAAAGGAAAGAATTGACCCATTTTAATGCTTTCAGCTCTGCTGGGATATAACTCTTTCTACAAGCATGTGAGACAAAAGTTTTGTTTAAAATTTCAAAATACTGTGACTACATATATGTGAAAATGACAATGTTTTAACTGAAAATTGGATAGCATGATGAAATACTTTATACATTTTGAAAATTAAAGCATCTCAATGATGATGCAAAGGTGATTGAAAAACATTAGAGAAATGTATCTATGTAAAATGAAAATAAACCAGGTTTGAAACATTTCATGGTGATCTTTTTGCCGCTTTTGAGGGAAGAGAAACAAAAAAAAATCTGGTCACAGAAAGACTTTGGAAGTAAATGAAAATAAAAATGGCTCATTACAGACCAAAACTGGCAATAAATATTTTATTACAACAAATTGTACAAAGAGTATTTTTAAACTGTACATTAAAGATCTAAATCCATATTTGCAGTGTCTTCAATTGATTCTATTTTTATCACTGCTCCCAAAGCGAAATAGGACATATTTCAGACATTTTAAAGGACTTTGTGAAAACTGTAAATAGGTCATTAACTAAATAATTATATACCAACTGTTAACTAGGAAAAGAATGAAGCCTATCATAATAGGGTACAGTCAAATGGTTCCTGTCTGATGACATCAGATATTTGGCAGGTTTGGTAAGATGAATTATTAAACAGGAGGGAGAAATTATGATGCGGAAAGAACAAGAATGTTGTGACTAAAGAGACAATATTTGAAGTCAACAAGTACGATAATATATGGGCAAACATAAAAAATACATAATACAAATGTGAAAACATTTTTAAAATTTGAACCGCTTGATAAAATACGTAAAAAATATTTGTAATTGGGACAAGTTGATTTTGTGCAAACTGTCAATACTACTACTCTTCACAGAAGCCAAACAGTACTTCATGTTTGCATGAAGAAAATAAAATGATTCCACTTTTTCATTCCTTTCTCATGACTGCAGCCCAAGTACGTGGAAAATTTTGTTTTTTAGACCACTCTGGCGTTGATCCGTTCCTGACTGCTCCGTGGTTCTCTGAACATAACCTATGGAGGCTGAGGGCTGTAGAAACAAGAAACGAATGAATGAATTCATCAGGTCGACTGTGGGAAAGGCTGTCTCTAGCAGTTGGTAAAAACCCCTCAAATTTTAAAACCTGCCTCAATCCTAGGAGTGATTGTGAAACTTTTGAGAGCAATGGAATGATTAATGTTAGGAAATTCCAAATCCCAAATGAAACTTAATGCAAGATACATGGGAAACAGGAATTTATTATACTACTGACAGCAATACTAAAAAAAATTGGCTAAATGACTTATCTACACTGCAGCCAGCTTAAATATATATATGTAACACAAAATAACATTATAATACCGGAATATTACTAGCATGAACTGATGATGATGGGAACTGGGGTTTCAAGGGACATTTTAATGTTATTTTTACATGGTGTTGTCCGCAGATAAACTAGCATCTTAAATCAATATCAACTTTAACTAATGCCAAAAATATCCACAGCTTATTATAAAAAAATTAATAGCTGTGTACTGATAACGCAAAATAACTACTGGCATAATGAAATTTTAAGTTTTAGTTAACCATATGGGATTAAAATATATAAGGTTCATTAAAATACCATGTATGAATAACATTGGAAGAAATGACTAATTTGCTTTAACTTTTAATGTTTACAATTTAAAAACAGTCACAATCAATAATTCTACCTTGAGATAGCATTTACATGGGGAACTCTCAATTTATATCATAGATGAATTCACACAATGCAAGGCATTAATCAGCCAACATTTTTGGAGACTTTATACCAAATTATTCACAACCTTGTTTCTGATAATTTAGCAACTTAACTCCATAAAAATTCTAATTCTTTAACTATGGATACCACAAAAACAGGCATATGTTTTTAAAATGGTGCAAATTCTGTCTAAATTCACAAGGTGTCATTCAGGAGTACATAGTGTGTACTTCTTACCCATAAAAATGAATTGGGAAAGGAAATGAGACAAATTGGCAACTTATAAAACAAGATACTGAACTATTACATATGAAACTTTCAAACAACAATGAATATTGTGGCAAGTTACCTTTTCAAGGATGAAAAATTATGGAGTTATGAATGGAATTAAAGATGGAGACATCAATTATAACATAACTTTGAACACGTATCTATGATTAAACAGATCTCAAAAGACTTTTGGTGCACAGACCTATGCTTGTGGACAGTGATTAAACGAAGTTAAAATGGCAATTTTTCATTTTAAACTAACATTTTATAGGAATTTGACCATCAGCTTGAAACAAAGAGCAAAAATTGAGAATTCCCAATACTTGTATTTGCAGCTTTCATATTGCTTTCACAAAAATATGGTACTTCAATAATAAAAATGCTTAATATAATCATGCAAAAATAATGATATTTTAATTATCAGAGAACCATTTTCTTTCAAAAATGACTAATAGAATGGATAATGAGCCAAATTTTCCATGCATATGTTTTGTAAAAAATTGAGTAAACAGTTGATACATAGGGTAGTGCAGAGAAATAATCCTTAAACACCAACTACACAAGCAAAAGTAAAATGGGGAGAGACTACAGTAAAGAAAAATGTTTCAATAGCCATGCAGCAATGTATAAATAATATTTTGTACTACACATAACCTCATCCTTATCAATTATTTTTTGAACAACTAGCTTTGAATTTTAAGTTGCACGCCAAGGAAGCTTTCCAGTTACCATTTACTCAGGGCAATGTGGTCTAGTGAATCTTCTACATTGTGGACAGTATTTTCAGTTGTGAAGTGATTTTTTCCTGCTTATCGGCTGTCATATACATATATGTATTCCTCCTTCCCATCCTTTCTCTAATATGTATGCTATATGTGGCTTCTGCTGTTGTTGGAAAAGAGCAAGGACAGAAAGGAAAATAAGATGGCAGAATGTGTAGCACGATTCATTCATGATGATTCTCATGTTAATGTGAGAGAATTTACAGCCATTACATGTTCCACAAACGGTAAAACTTGAAAGCTACCCCAGGTTCAAAGAAAGAGTCTTATCAATTAGTTAAAGGAATGGCAACCAATTATTAATGTAAAATGTGAGTGTACCTAATATCAAGAAATGATGAAAATTAAAATGTCTTCTAAAAAATGATACGCCTGAGTAATGACCATTTGGAAACAATATAAAATCAATACTTATTTACAGTGGCTACCCTTAAATGATATACATTAACTTTACATTGAGCCAGGGTCATAACTTAAACACACCACTTTTAAGTCCTAAAATATCTCATATCTGATGGAGCTACATACTGTGATCGATTTTTCATACAATTCATGCCAGTAAAAAAATGTATGTACTGCTTCCAGTTCCATATTCCTAACCTATTGTAATATACCAACTCCAGATGCAAATTTTTGTCATTGTATTACATATCTGCAATACTGCATTGATGATTGGTGCCATCAGCATTGCTGCAGCAAGCAAGTATGACACAGAATTTGATTACGTCTAATTGATAATGGCTAGGCCGTATCAATGCTTTGAAATCATTATTCTAATACATTCTGAAACCTTGCTCTCTTTGGAGGCTGGCTGTGTCTCTGTCACTCTCCTCAACAATAATTTTTTTAATAAAGTCATTTTCAATAAGGTCAATACACTCCTTATAACTATATTCAACAAATCATTGACTAATTCCAAGAAACTGGGGGAGATGCCTTGACAGTAACTTTATAAATCAAGTCATCCACTAAAGGCGCATTAGAATGCAATAATTTCAGAGTGTAAAAATCATTTGAAAGTCGTCCCTTTAAAGTATTACATGATGTTATGAGTTTGGAAAACACTTTCTACATAACAATCACAACATTTTTATGCTATTTTCTCATTTGGCTACTCATTCTTTCCTTCACATTGATGCACCACAAAATACTTTTCTTTTCCTCATTCTGCCTTGCTTACCTATTTTCCTCACTTCCATCACATGTACCGTCATCAACAACTTACACCTCCTTTTTATTTCATTAACCCAGTTAAATTTACCCAACAACATTCTCCCTTCATTCAGAAAAATGAATGTTTGGGTAATGGGCATGAGGAATAATAAATTGTCAGCAAATAACTTCATCAAGCCATTAAAATTCTACCACACCACAGAATTCAATCGGTTGTCTTTGTGGAGAGGGCAGGTGAATTAGGTTTTCCCACTGCCTACAGTTATACTGCTAGCTATTGACACAAAATCTACTGGTCTGAGCACTACACTGTCAGGGCAAGGTAACTTAAAATCAAGGACTAGTGACATATGTATATTTCATTTTCAGGGATATTCATTAAAACTGGATTCCTTTCAATGCCTTATATGTACACGTCTCCATCCCTTAGGAATTGATAATTTATGACATGGAATTTGACTATTAAGAAATTAAATCTGATATTCTTAAATCCTTAAAAGAGTTTCATCATGAGATTCATCACCCATTTTATTAATGACAGCTTGCAAAAAAATTCATCAGTTAAATGCTACATCCTGATAGAAATGGTGAAAAATATCTACTGTGAAATGAATAAAATTTCCATTACGATACTGCAATAGTGAAAATAAATATCATTTACACATTGTAAAACTGCATTATACAGAGAATAAATAAGTTTTTTTTAATGTGTAGGTAAGAATGACAGCCTAATAAAACTACTGAAATATGCTAAAAAAATACAAGTACAACTAATTTCCTGACTGAATTACCTGGGTATTTTGGACCAGTACTATTTGAACATTACAAGTGATATAGTGGTGGGCGTAGTAAGTTATGGACAAGTCATTTCAGGTAGCACACTAGTCTGAATATTGCATGTGTTGAAATTTCTTCCGTTGAGCAGACTACCTCATAAGAGACAACTTAGTAATAATTTGTTTCAGCTTTAAATGTGAAGAACCAGTTTTATCGATGGAAGTTCATAAATGGAAGCTAAACAAAATGGTCACTGGTGATATTGATTAGGATGCGAGGGTCACTTTGGCTTCATTAAGATCACAAGGCACTTTTCCCGATGAAAATCAATTTCTATCCATGTCATTTGCTTGTTTTAACACAAGGGTCATAACAATAATTATATTAGGTCTATTTATGGATATGATTGAGAATACGGCATGATTGCCCATTACTTATTTAAAGCTGCTCTGTCTTACCCTGTTAAAATTTTACACAAGAGTCTAAACCGATTTGGAAAGAAAAATTGTGATGGGTGGTGAATCTATAAATAAATAAAACATACTTTAAGTGGCGTCTCATTACCCAAAACTGGGAAACCGAAACCAAGATAATTTTATTTTATTCATTTGAATCCCTTAATAAATAAGCTTGAAACTTTGATAATTCTGACATTATCAATTGAAATATAAGAAAAACTAATACTTTTGGCATGCTAAACATGGGATGCAAAATAATCACATAGCATATTTGCAATTTGAATGCAAATGAGGATAAAAATTATCTTCCTTTTCCTAAGAGCTAGAATAAAATACATACTACTACAAAGTCCTACATAAGGTGATGTGTAAATGGGCACATCCAAACAAACTATTTTTTCCATAGCTTCTTGCCAGAGAAATGAGTTGGACATGTTTAATTTCAATGAGTTTTTATGACCAAAATATATCTATTAATCAAAAGTCGATATATCATATTTTCCCACAGACAAGAAATGATTAAGGCACAAATGAGTGCACAATAATGCTGACTACTATAAGCATTTTACTCACTAAAAGCTACAAAAAAGCAATCTAATAATTTAAAATGTCTGAGAATGAGAAAAATACAAAGGCATTTCCTAACACATTAATGAGTTCATGTTCTCTTACACTTGTCACCTTAAACAATCAAGTAAAAGTATAATTCCACTTTCTTTGATGGCATAGCATAATTAA